>NW_023995793.1:70000-82820 GCF_015586225.1 Lucilia sericata | reverse complement strand
TCTAGTCGATTCCAATCGACTGTATTCTAGTCGATTCCAATCGACTCTCTTCTAGTCGATTCCAATCGACTCTATTCTAGTCAATTCCAATCGACTCTAATCTAGTCGATTCCAATCGATAAAGTCGATTTCAATCGCCTCTACTCTAGCCGATTCTAATCGCATCTACTCTAGTCAAGTCTATCCTAGTCGATTCAAGTTCCAATAACGTCTATTCCAATCTACTATATTCTACGTTTTTTTTTTGGTTGATTCGTATGGTCTCTATTCTAATCGATTCCAATTGACTTAATTCTAGCTGTATAAAGCTGTTTCTATTCCAGACGTTTTCAGTCGTTTCGTTCCAAATTTAAAAGAAAAACTATTATCACTACTGTCAATATTTTCCAATATGATTGAGAAATTTCATAAAAGGTAACAGCACTTAAGAAAATTTTCTTTTAACCTTAAAAAAATAAACCTTACTTGACATGTTGTAAACTTCATAAAAGTTGTCTTAATCTCCTTTCTCCCTTTTTTTGCTGAAATCTCATTTTCCATTTTTGTTTTTGTTAAAAACAAAATATAGTTTTGCTATTTGTAATCAATTTCTGTTACTGTTGCTGTTGTTTTGTAAAAACACGCGAATTGTAATGTTGTCATTGCAAAGTTTGCGGCCGTGTTGTGTTGTAGCTGTCAATAGTTGAAAATGTTTACATTCATTTATCCACAAATTGTGACACAGTAGTTAATAAATTGTCATGTTGTAACAATTTTAAAACGCCCCACATTTATATTTTTGTATTTTTTTAAATAGTTTTTTAAGCTAGACCTTTTGTTAGTTTTTGATGTTGGTTGTTGGTGAACAACACATTTTTCTTTTTTTATGGATAAGAATTTAAAAGGGAGCAAAGATTTGTTTTAAACAACAGGAATGAATTGTGGAAATTGCAGTTAGTAACCAGTAGGAAATTTAGTAAACTATTCGAATCGACTATATTGTAGTCGAATCCAATCTACTTTGTTCTAGCCGCTTCCAATTAACTGTATTCTAGTCGATCCTAGTCATCAACTCTATTCTAGTTAATTCCAATCGAATCTTATATAGCCGACTTCAATTGAATCTAATCTATTCGATTCTATCGGCTCTGGTCTAGTCGATTCTGATCGACTCTAATTTAATCGATTCTGATCGACTCTAATCTAGTCGATTTTGATCGACTGTAGTCTAGTCGATTCCGATGGAATATAGTCTAATCGATGCCGATCGACTTTAGTTTAATCGATTCTAATCGACTATAGTATCGTGGCAGCAGTCCACTCGATTATGATCGTCTCTAGTCTATTCGATTCTGTTTCATTTTAGTCGAATTCAATCGACTCTACACTAGTCGATATTGAACGAATCTAGTCGAATCCGATCGTTTCTTCTGTAGTCTATTATACCCGACTTCCACTCGATTATGATCGTCTCTAGTCTATTCGATTCTGTTTCATTTTAGTCGAATTCAATCGACTCTACTCTAGTCGATACTGAACGAATCTAGTCGAATCCGATCGTTTCTTCTGTAGTCGATTATACCCGACTTCTAGAGGATCTAGTAAGCACCATCATGACTTCAACTACATTATTTCCCTCTTGGGCTAATATTAGTTTCTCTAACTATTAAATTGTCGATACTGAACGAATCTAGTCGAATCCGATCGTTTCTTCTGTAGTCGATTCTACACGACTTCTAGAGGATCTAGTAAGCATCATCATGCCTTCAACTACATTATTTCCCTCTTGGGCTAATATTAGTTTCTCTAACTATTAAATTGTTTTGTTTCGTTGACGGTATTTCGTGGTTGATTTCGTTCATTTGATAATGGCAAATACTACTCTCGAACTAAGGAACAAATTATTATAATTATTTTTTATATTGTGCAGAGTTTTCAAACGAAAAAAGAACTATAATATGAAATGATTTATTAGGGAGCGGTTAAATGTTAGTTTTAAGGGGTTTAAATTTTTTTCAATGTGTGTGGTTCCAGTAAACAATAACACGTGTTTGTGTTAAACAAGTTTTTGAAAAAGAAAAAATTGTATTTGAAAATGCTTGCAAGTTGTTAAAATTAATCTTTAACAATAAATCTTGATTGCAATTGGGTTTTTAGTTTTCAACAAAAAATTAGAGTTTTTTTGGTTAAAACTAACACTTAGAAATTAAAGCTCAGTCGTTAAAAAACAGCCAGCTAGCAATCAGTCAGTCAAGCTTGCCGCTAACTGTCATTGTCAGGCCCAAAACCGAAATTTTTTTGGCTGTCATCGTTAGTTATTTAGCTGGCTTTGTATATATTAACCCTCTTGTAACGTTTGACTGATTTGTTCTAAAATAAACACTACATAAGCGGGCCTTTTTTTTTTTGAAACTACATACCTATTGAAATGTAATAGAATTTTGTGAAAAAAAGTCTTTATACCCTAAATAGATTATCAGCAGTATTTAATAACAATAATATTTGTCTCGACCTTTTTTTTTCTAAAGGAAAATTTTCCAAAAATTTTTTAAATAAATATAATTATATTTAGCATTAAATCAATAGAGGGAAACTATGAAACCGTTGTGTCAATAGAACAGGTGTTTGTTTATCAACAAAAATTATAGCTTTTTATTTGTCGTAGATATAAGAGATAAAACACGTATGAGTTGCATTTTTATTATAAAGTTTATAATCATATTTGGAGCTATTAAAAGAAGGGTTGTTTTGAAAACTTTTATGATAATAACATGCACAATATTGAAGTTATAAATTATAGTGTTTCTATGATTCAATGGAAAATGAGAACGATTTTTATAGGTTTAGGTTCAGGAAACATTTACGGCAATATTAAAGCATGGTACTTTGTTTGATTTTTATTGAAAAATTGTTATAGAACAACATATCATGATTCCCTACACCACTATAGTGCAGGGTATACACTCATCATCGGTTCATCTATAGTTGAGACAATAGTTTTTATTATAGACGGGATTATAAACAGTACTGCAGTCCATCCATCGGTTCAGAGTAATTTTCAGAGTCTCGTGTATAGTCGAGACTATAGTTTTGACTATAGATTATAAAAAAGACTGCTGTCAGACCAATAGACAAGAGCATAGAAAAGAATAAATCTATAGACAAGATTCTAGTAGTTACTATAATCGAGACAATGGACAAGACTTTAGTGAAATTTATACCCGAAACTATAAAAATCGTTTAATTCGAGACTATAGACAAGATCATAGTAGAGACTATAGACAAGATTATAGTAGAGACTATAGACAAGGTTTAGTCTAGACTATAAACAAAACTATAGTCCATAATATAGATATAGTTGGGACAATAATTTTTATTATACACGGGATTATAAACAATACTGCAGTCAGGCCTATATACTATAGTGTATATCCATACCATCGGCTCAGAGTAATTTTCAGAGTCTCGTCTATAGTCGCGACAATAGTTTTGACTATAGGCGGATTATAAACAAGACTGCAGTCAGACCAATAGACAAGACCATAGAAAAGAATAAATCTATAGACAAGATTCTAGTAGTTACTATAATCGAGACAATGGACTTTAGAGAAATTTATATCCGAAACTGTAAAAAAAGTTTAATTCGAGACTATAGACAAGATTATAGTCGAGACTATAGAAAAGATCATAGTCGAGACTATAGACAAGATCATAGTCGAGACTATATTACAAGATCATAGACGTGACTATAAAGAAAACTATACTCAAGGATATAGATTAGATTGTAGATGAGACTGTAGACCAGATAGACAAATCTACTATAGACAACAATTTATATCATAGGCAAGATAGAAATTTCAAGACAACTCTATTTTAGAGCCGATTCAAATCACATCTTTCTAATCGACTCACTCGACTCTATTCTAGTTTACTCCAATTGATCATATTCATTGATTTCAAACGAATATATTCTAGTCGATTCCGAATTATGTATGTCGATTCTAATATACTATATTCTAGTAGTCTACAATCGACTCGACTATAATCTAATCTCAATTCCAATCGATTTACAGTGCGCTTTATACTATTAGGGTTCCAAGGGACTCTAGTTACAATTTAAGTCCGACTCTATTCTAGTGGATTCTAATCGACCTCAGTCTAGTCATTTCCAATCGACTCTATTATAGTTGTTTTCAATCATATCTATTCTAGTCGATTCTACTCTATCGTTTCCAATCGATTTTATTATACTCGATTCCAATAGACTCTATTATACTGGATTCCAATTGACTCTATTATACTCGATTCCAATCGACTCTATTATACTTGATTCCAATCGTCTCTATTCTAGTCGATTCCAATCGACTCTATTCAAGTCTAGTCGATTCCATGCGTCTCTATTCAAGTCCAGTCGATTCCAATCGACTCTATTCAAGTCTAGTCGATTCTAATCGACCCCAGTCTAAGTAGTCGTTTCCAATTAACTCTATTATAATCGTTTCAATCAACTTTCTTCTAGACGATTCTAGATTAGATTTCAATCGTCTCTATTGTAGTCCACTTCAATCGACTATAGTCTAGTCAACTATGTATATTCTAGTCGATTTTAATCGACTCTATTATAGTCGTCTTCAATCGATTCAGTTCTAGTCTGTTCCAATCGATTCCCATTGTCGTTATACTAGAAGATTCGAATGGACTCTAGTCTAGTCAATTCCAGTCTTATCTCTCTGCACTCCTCAGGCAGACAGATTCCATTCTAGTCCAATCGACTATATTCTCGTAGATTTCAATCGTCTCTATTCTAGTTTACTTCAATTGACTATAGTCTAGTCAACTATGTATATTCTAGTCGATTCTAATCGACTTTATTATAGTCGTCTTCAATCGATTCGGTTCAAGTCTGTTCCAATCGATTCTCATCGGCTTTATACTAGAAGATTCGAATGGACTCTAGTCTAGTCAATTCCAGTCCTATCTCTACAGATCTCTAACTCAGATGATTAACCAAGATTTAATAAAAAGTTACCCTTCTCTTTAGTCATAAATTTTTCATAATTAGAACGTCATGACCAAAATCGAAATTTCATATAAAATTTTTAGAAACAATTTCCATTTAGTTATAAATTTATGTCACTGTCATAAAGTTCAAAATATGGTCATAATTGTGGGTTCAATAGGAATGAAAATAAACATTTAGTGCTTTAATTTTTTTTTTTTAACATGACTCTAAACGGAAAAAAATTCCACTTATAACACTATTGACCCAAAATAAATAAGTTCAAACATATAGAGTTTTCACAAAACATTTTTGTTGTCTTTTATATTGACCATAAATAAAATGTGGTCACCAGGCACTGTCAGCAGTGAGCAAGCATTCACGAGTTTAAAACATGAACAAAAACAGAAAAAATTAAAAAAAAATAATACAAATAATTTCCTCAAATAAACCATTTATTGAAACGAAAAAATTCAGCTAAACAAATAAACCGCCTTTTCCTTTGGCATAATTAAAGACCATAAATAAGAAAAAGATTTGGACAACAAAATACACACACACACACAAATAATAGACATAATGGGTCAAAAAAGTCAAACATATGGTGGTAAATGTATAAATACAAATGTATATATGATTGGACCACAAACAACTGCAAAAAATTATTAAAACAAAAATATTATAGACATAAAATTACAAATAAAATTAATAACAAAACATGTAGATTGTTGTTGTTGTCGTCGTCATTGTGGTTATATGCTTAAATCCCCCTCTAAAGCTCTTGCTTACGCTTACAATAGGAAAATGTTTTATAAAAAAATCTTAGAAAAATAAATAAATAAATATTTGTGTTTGTCTAAACGACAAATAAATGTTTAATAACTTTAACATGGTTATGTGAATATTTTTACAAAAACTGCGAAAAACTCTCAAACATATGAGTTAAAAAAAAAAATCTCTACTAAGCGCGCCCCCTAAGCGTCTTTTACAAAATGGTAACGTCAATAAAATCTAATAAAATCACACATTTTTATGTTTTGTGTTTAAATAATAGTAGTATTTGTTATTATTTGTTGGTCTACAAAAAAAAAAATGCCATTAACTCTACAAATGGGGGGAAAATTATATGAAATTTAAAACCAACAAATGCTACCAACGCCTTTTTTAACACACATAATAGACAGTCAAATGAACAGACGGACGTACAGATAAACCGACTTCACTTGACCATAAATATTAATTGCACTTCATATTTGCAAAAAGAGAGAAACAAAAAACAAAGTAGGTGCTTTATTTTAAACCTTTTATTTTCGCAATGAATTGTATTACTGCCAATCATATTAATACTATAATAAATTTAACCGAAAATATAAAGAAAATCTATAATAAAACCACCAACTTCAAATTTGCTATAAATTAGACCTTTATGGGGAAAAGGAGTTATAAAAAATTCGCAATTGTTAAATTAACCCTTAAATGGTAATTGCACTAGATTAGTGACCAAATTGTAGGCTAGACTGTAGTCAAAACTAGACAATAGTTTAAACTAAACAATACTATAAATTAGACCAATATTTATACTACAGTCCAAACCATAGACTAGACTACAGGCCAGATTATAGATCAGACTAAAGACTACAGGCCAGACTAAAGACCACATTATAGACTATAGTAAAGACCATAGACTAGACTGTAGACCTGACTATAGTCTAAACTATACACCTGATTATATATTAGACTATAAACTAGATTATAGACTATAGACTATACTTTAGACTAGACCATAGACTAGACTATAAACTATACTCTAGACTAGACTATAGAGTAGACTATAAACTAGACTATGGACTAGACTAGACTATATACTAGACTCTAGACTAGACTCTAGACTTGACTATAGACTAGACTCTAGACTAGACTATAGACTAGACTATAGACTAGACTATAGACTAGACCATAGTCTAGACTATAGACTAGGCTATAGACTAGGCTATAGACTAGACTATAGACTAGACTATAGACTAGACTATAGATTAGACTATAGACTAGACTATAGACTAGACTATAGACTAGACCATAGACTAGAAAATAGACTAGACTATAGGACTAGACTACAGACTAGACTACAGACTAGACTAAAGACTAGACTATAGACTAGACTATCGACTAGACTACCGACTAGACTATCGACTAGTCTAAAGACCTGACTATAGACTATAATCGGGGCAAAGATTGTAATCAAAACTATAGACTGAACTACTAGTCTAGTCTATAGTCTAGTCAATGGTCTAGTCTATTGTCTAGTCTATAGTCTAGTCTATAGTCTAGTCTATAGTCTAGTCTATAGTCTAGTCTATAGTCTAGTCTATAGTCTAGTCTATAGTCTAGTCTATAGTCTAGTCTATAGTCTAGTCTATAGTAGTCTATAGTCTAGTCTAGTCTATAGTCTAGTCTATAGTCTAGTCTATAGTCTAGTCTATAGTCTAGTCTAGTCTAGTCTATAGTCTAGTCTCTAGTCTAGTCTATAGTCTAGTCTATAGTCTAGTCTATAGTCTAGTCTATAGTCTAGTCTATAGTCTAGTCTCTAGTCTAGTCTATAGTCTAGTCTATAGTCTAGTCTATAGTCTAGTCTATAGTCTAGTCTATAGTCTAGTCTATAGTCTAGTCTATAGTCTAGTCTATAGTCTAGTCTATAGTCTAGTCTATAGTCTATAGTCTAGTCTATAGTCTAGTCTATAGTCTAGTCTATAGTCTAGTCTATAGTCTAGTCTATAGTCTAGTCTATAGTCTAGTCTATAGTCTAGTCTATAGTCTAGTCTATAGTCTAGTCTATAGTCTAGTCTATAGTCTAGTCTATAGTCTAGTCTATAGTCTAGTCTATAGTCTAGTCTATAGTCTAGTCTATAGTCTAGTCTATAGTCTAGTCTATAGTCTAGTCTATAGTCTAGTCTATAGTCTAGTCTATAGTCTAGTCTATAGTCTAGTCTATAGTCTAGTCTATAGTCTAGTCTATAGTCTAGTCTATAGTCTAGTCTATAGTCTAGTCTATAGTCTAGTCTATAGTCTAGTCTATAGTCTAGTCTATAGTCTAGTCTATAGTCTAGTCTATAGTCTAGTCTATAGTCTAGTCTATAGTCTAGTCTATAGTCTAGTCTATAGTCTAGTCTATAGTCTAGTCTATAGTCTAGTCTATAGTCTAGTCTATAGTCTAGTCTATAGTCTAGTCTATAGTCTAGTCTATAGTCTAGTCTATAGTCTAGTCTATAGTCTAGTCTATAGTCTAGTCTATAGTCTAGTCTATAGTCTAGTCTATAGTCTAGTCTATAGTCTAGTCTATAGTCTAGTCTATAGTCTAGTCTATAGTCTAGTCTATAGTCTAGTCTATAGTCTAGTCTATAGTCTAGTCTATAGTCTAGTCTATAGTCTAGTCTATAGTCTAGTCTATAGTCTAGTCTAGTCTATAGTCTAGTCTAGTCTATAGTCTAGTCTATAGTCTAGTCTATAGTCTAGTCTATAGTCTAGTCTAGTCTATAGTCTAGTCTATAGTCTAGTCTATAGTCTAGTCTATAGTCTAGTCTAGTCTATAGTCTATAGTCTATAGTCTATAGTCTATAGTCTAGTCTATTCTATTCTAGTCTAGTCTAGTCTAGTCTAGTCTAGTCTATAGTCTATAGTCTATAGTCTATAGTCTAGTCTAGTCTAGTCTAGTCTAGTCTAGTCTATAGTCTAGTCTAGTCTATAGTCTAGTCTATAGTCTAGTCTGTAGTCTAGTCTGTAGTCTAGTCTGTAGTCTAGTCTATAATCTAGTCTATAGTGTAGTCTATAGTCTAGTCTATATTGTAGTCTATAGTCTATTATATAGTCTAGTTTACTATATATATCTATAGACGAATCTATATTCTAGTGTATAACCTAGTCCACATTCTATGTAGTCTATATTCTAGTTTATAGTACACTCTGCAGTCTGGTCTATTGTCTTAACTATAGTCTAGTAATTGGCTGGTCCATGCTCCAGTTAAAAAAGGCTTAAATCAAATTAAAGTTTTCATTTCAAAAAAGTCTAGATTCAGCATTGTTATTTTTATCCTTATTTCCCCAAAAATGAGCAAAAAAACTATTTTATGACGTTTTATATGTTATACACCACAAACAACAAAAAAATCTCTAACAAATTTCGATTTTCATTACGTACATAATGATGCCATTTGTGGAACTACAATTTAGATTTAATGTAAAATTAGCAATAAAATAATCAACAATTGTTCACATATAAAAAAATAAAAAGACAAAAACATATAAATAACTATTATTATTATTACAACCGACAAACAGATAGACAGACGGACGGACAGCCAAAATCAGTAAAAATAAATTCAAACACTTCGTTTCAAATAAAAGCAATAGTAATAGGAAAAGAAAACTTGTATTGACGAAAAAAAAGAAAATTTTTTTAAGACCACAAAAACACCGCCAGCCACTACTACATTTTTGTTACAACTAATTTTTTTACAAACAGTAGGATTGGATTTTTTTCGTAAAATTCAATATAATTTTACATTTATTTACGAGTATTTTTGTTGAAATTTTAGTATGTTGATGTGTGATAAAATTTGATATTGTTTTCATTTTTATTTAAGGTAAAGCGGTCGGCATTAGTCTTGTATATTTTTTTCTTAATATTTTTTAAGAAGAAATATATTTCAAATTATTGAGTTAAATTACTTACATTTACTTATTTGGTAGAGGGGGGTTGATTGGAAAGTAATTTGTTATAACAACACTTACCTGGAAAGACAGAAAACAAAAAATATGTTATTAGTTAAATAATTGTATAGAAATTGTCATTATTATTTATTTGTTAAATTTTCATGAGCATTTTAAATAAATTGTGCGGAAAAGAGTTAATATGTAAAGGTATACATATATAATCGAGATATAGACCGAACAGTAATCGAGGGAAAGACTGGAATTGTCATCAAGACTATAGACTGAACTACTAGACGCGATTTTAAACGTTTGGACCAGCCAATTACTCGACAATAGTTCAGACTGCAGACTAGACTAGAGTATAGACTAGACTGTAGATTAGACTATAGACTAGACTAGAGACTAGACTAGAGACTAGACTATAGAATAGACTATAGACTGGACCATAGACTAGAATATAGACTAGACTATAGACTAGACTATAGACTAGACTATAGACTAGACTATAGACTAGACTATAGACTAGACTACAGACTAGACTAGACTATAGACTAGACTATAGACTAGACTATAGACTAGACTATAGACTAGACTATAGACTAGACTATAGACTAGACTATAGACTAGACTATAGACTAGACTATAGACTAGACTATAGACTAGACTATAGACTAGACTATAGACTAGACTATAGACTAGACTAGACTAGACTATAGACTAGACTATAGACTAGACTAGACTAGACTATAGACTAGACTATAGACTAGACTATAGACTAGACTATAGACTAGACTATAGACTAGACTATAGACTAGACTATAGACTAGACTATAGACTAGACTATAGACTAGACTATAGACTAGACTATAGACTAGACTATAGACTAGACTATAGACTAGACTATAGACTAGACTATAGACTAGACTATAGACTAGACTATAGACTAGACTATAGACTAGACTATAGACTAGACTATAGACTAGACTATAGACTAGACTATAGACTAGACTATAGACTAGACTATAGACTAGACTAGACTAGACTATAGACTAGACTATAGACTAGACTATAGACTAGACTAATAGACTGACTATAGACTATAGACTAGACTACTTAGACTAGACTATAGGACTAGACTACAGACTAGACTATAGCTAGACTATCGACTAGACTATAGGCTAGACTATAGACTAGACTATAGACTAGACTATAGACTAGAACTATAGACTAGACTATAGACTAGACTATAGACTAGACTATAGACTAAGACTATAGAAGACTAAGACTAGACTATAGACTAGACTATAGACTAGACTATAGACTAGACTATAGACTAGACTATAGACTAGACTATAGACTAGACTATAGACTACTATAGACTAGGACTAGGGACTAGACTATAGACTAGACTATAGACTAGACTATAGACTAGACTATAGACTAGACTATAGACTAGACTATAGACTAGACTATAGACTAGACTATAGACTAGACTAAGACTAGACTATAGACTAGACTATAGACTAGACAATAGACTAGACTATAGACTAGACTATAGACTAGACTATATACTAGACTATAGACTAGACTATAGACTAGACTATAGACTAGACTATAGACTAGACTATACTAGACTAGACTAGACTATAGACTAGACTATAGACTAGACTATAGACTAGACTATAGACTAGACTATAGACTAGACTATAGACTAGACTATAGACTAGACTATAGACTAGACAATAGACTAGACTATAGACTAGACAATAGACTAGACTATAGACTAGACTATAGACTAGACTATAGACTAGACTATAGACTAGACTATAGACCAGACTATAGACTAGACTATAGACCAGACTATAGACTAGACTATAGACTAGACTATACACTAGACTATACACTAGACTATACACTAGACTATACACTAGACTATACACTAGACTATACACTAGACTATAGACTAGACTATACACTAGACTATACACTAGACTATACACTAGATTACACATCAGACTATACTCTGAAGTATATGCTAGACTTTAGACTAGATATTAGTCGATTTCCGAATACCACCTGTTCCATATCTTCAACATTAATTGCTAACAAGTTTGTGAATAAAAATCTGTTGTTTCTTCCCTTGGACCTCTTTATTAACAACTAAATACATCCATTTAGTATGTCAATCTACATGCGTTTCATCATTATTGACGTCTTTCTGTCTGTTAGCATATTTTCCAACATGCCCAGACGCTGTAGAGTCAATATTTTTATGTTTTACTTTATCTTGATGTGTAATTAAGTAAAGTTTAAACAAATTAACTACAAAATTACAAGACATATTAATTGAGATCATTTGTTAAAAGAAAAGAAACAATGTTGAAATTACATTTCCTTTCATCACTCAAAGGTTTTTGTTGAACATAACTCAACTCGACTTGAAATGAAATGAAATTACAAACCCTCAGCTAACGAATGTGAAATCATGATAAAATAAATGAAAAAAAAAAAAAAAAAAGCAAATCATTTAAAAAAGCTTACATCATTTTGACATACTTAAACAGCAAATACAACCATTAATACTAGAAAAACCAACTACGGGGCCAGAACAACTAAACTTCGACATAAATTTTTAAAGTTTAAAATGTCAATAAAAATTAGTTAAACAAATTAAATGTAAATAAAACAAACACAACAAGAAAGCTCAACATTTAGCCTGAAACATTAAGAAACAAAAAACAACAACGACGACAACAACAACATTTAAACACATGAGAAGTTGCCACAAGTAGAAACTACTAACTGAATGAACACCAGCCACTTTTATAATTTTTACACAACAGCCCATAATAATTGTAAATTTCGAGTTAAAACAAAAAAAAAAAAAAATAACTTAATTGCCAAGAAAACTCCGCTTTATTAACATTATTTTGTGTTTTTATTTCGTATTAATGCTAAAAGTCAAAAATCTTTTAAAATGTTTAATAAATTTAACGTAATGTTCACACACACACACAGTGACACAAAAGAACTGTTAACAATGAAATTTTTAATGAAAATCGCAATTAGTTGGCTTTAACTTGTAAAAAAAGTTAAACAAACGTAAAACACTGTTCATTATTAAGACAAGAAAAG
>NW_023995793.1:0-65000 GCF_015586225.1 Lucilia sericata | reverse complement strand
TAGTTCAGAAGATAAACAGATAGTTCCGAAGATAGACAGATAGTTCTGAAGATAGACAGGATATTTCATAAGATAGACAAATCTGAAGATTGTTGGAGCAGAAGATAAATAGATCAGAAGATGGGAAGATAGATAGATTAGAACATTGATAGATCTGGCAATCGATAGATAGATAAATGTATTACAAGATCAGTAGATCACAAGATTAATAAACCTGGTGCCTTATTCGACGTTCTCAAGTTATAAAATTTGTCGCCTCTTTGATTTCTCACTTTTCCATTTAAATAATCAAATGAGCATTAGTTTTTCACCAAACCAAATTATAATCGCATTAATATTTATAATCTTACATTTATAAGACTAAAAATGTTTAACAAGTCATTAAACTTCAAAACACAATCAATCGATAAATTTTCTATTTTATTTTTTATTTTTAAGATATAAAAATACAACTAATACTACATGACACGACACATCCAAATGAATTTCATTATAAAGTTGGAGAAAAAATGTTGAAAATTATATTTTAAAATATTTTTATAGTATTTTTTCTTTTCTTTTTTTATTTTCTTCTATTTTTGCCATTTTAATTTCATATTAAAACTTAATAAAGCCAGAGCGCTTTAAATGAAAGAGAAAAAATATATAAAAATTTAATGAAACTAATAATGGTAGTATAAATATTAAATAAATATGTAATATATACTTTTGATATTACATACTTACAAAGCCAGGTAAATATGTATTAAATAATGAAATGTTTTGAAAACTGAAAAGAAAACAACAACTACAGCTACTGGAGTTTAAAACAAAAAGAAAGTTTATTAAACTTTGAATGAAAATATCGCACACACACAGAGACAATAAAAAATAACAAATTAATAAACTATTTTATAATGGTAATATAAAATTTATTTTATATTTGAAGAAAACTTAAAAACACAAAGTACTTTGTTTTGTATTAAAAGTCATTATATTACAAATTTTATATGGATAAGGTATGAATATTGAGAGATTTCTATAGATCACTAGATCAGTACATAGATGAAATGATAGATCAAAGAAGTAATTCATAAATTGATAAATACATACATACATACATATATTGGCATTTCAATAACTTAAAAGATCAAATCAAAAGATCGGGGTTTTAAAATATCTGTAAATCAGAAAATCGATTGATCATAAGATCGATAAATCGAAAGATCAATTGTTTAGAAAATCGATTGATCAAAAGATCTATAAATTAGAAATGTATAATATTGTAAGATCAAAAGACTTATGGATTAAAAGATAAATCAGATGATCGATAGACCGAAAGAAATACTATAAGACAGATTAGAAGATCGATAGATCATAATATCGAAAAATCAGAAAATCAATATAAGATCGATAGATCAGATGATCGATATATCAGAAGATCGATAGATCAGAAGATCGATAGATCAGATGATCGATAGATCAGAAGATCGATAGATCAGAACATCCATAGATCAGAAGATCCATAGATCAGAAGATCGATAGATCAGAAGATCGATAGATCAGAAAATCGATAGATCAGAAGATCGATAGATCAAAAGACCGATAGTTCAGAAGATCGATAGATCAGAAGATCGAAAGTTCAGAAGATCGATAGATCAGATAATCGATAGATCAGAATATCGATAGATCAAAAGATCGATATATCAGAAGATCGATAGATCAGAAGATCGATAGATCAGAAGACCGATAGTTCAGAAGATCGATAGATCAGAAGATCGATAGACCAGGAGATTGATAGATCAGAAGATCGATAGATCAGAAGATCAATAGATTAGAAGATTGACAGATCAGAAGATCGATAGATCAGCAGATCGATAGATTAGAAGATAAGTAGATGAGAAAATCAATGGATCAGACTGTCAGTAAATCTTAAAAGCGAAATATCCATAGATAACATAATGTAATATCCCAAGATCGATATTTCGAAGCTTCAAAGATCAAAAATCAGAAGATCTACTGATCAAATGATTAGATGAACACTACATCAAACGATGGAAAAGTAGCAAGATCAACAGATTATGAAATTCCTAGATGAAACTATTGATAGAAGATCTGTAAATTAAAATATCAATTTGGAGCTGCTAGTGGATCAATATATTAATAGATCTGTAATTTATGACCGAGATTAATATAAAGATATGGAGGCTGATTGCCACTTAATCGGTATAATTAGCAAATCTATACCTAATTAATGTGTAATGATTATAATTTTTATCTTTATACTGATCATACTTAAAAAAAATTAGTGATCGTTGAACTATTCTGATTTTGCCATGATCGTATTATTTAGTGCTTCAATGATATGGAATATGGATTGATATGTCAATGGATCAATAGATCGAGGAATCGATAAACAGATCGATGGACCAATCGATAATTCGTTTGATCGTTAGTTCTGTTCGTTAGCCGATCGCAAACTGATATCTTGATTTCTAACTGTTATCTCAACAAGAAATATGCTTTAGAAAACTAATGTTGACGATCTTTTAACCTTTTTTTCTCAGTGTATTCAACCTCATTTTGGGAATCACAAATCAGCAAGCTTCTATATCTTCATTTAGAAAACTGTATGTTTTTTGTTTTCCAACACAAAATTAATTTTGCATACAACGCACGCGTACACTCTGCTGATCATACACAAACAAACCACTGATCAAACCATACCATACTACACTACAATTTTCCACTTTAATTAGTTGATTACGAAATTGTTGGAATTGTGATTAAAAGCCACAATAATAAATAACAAAAAGAGTTTCTACAAAATAAAAAAAAAAAAAAACTAAAATGAAATGAACTCATAAACGACTGACTCTAAAATAATAAAAAATAGACATAATGAAAAGAGGAAAAAACTAAAAAGAAATATAAAAAAAACAACCTTAATCAACACATCCAACTTTTTGTGGTATAATAAAAGAATATTAAATTATAAACTAAAAAAATGACGCGTCAGAGTTTAGTCTTTTTATATGACTCCAGCTTTTTTTTTATTTAAACTCCATGGGGTTTGGTCAACCCAACCAACCAACGGTCGGTCGGTCATTGGTTGGGGTTTATGTGAATTGAGTTCACAATTTAAACCATTTATATGCCACAATTAAAGTAATTGTGTTGTATATATAACGTTTTATTTATTTATATATGTACATACGTTTTAGTTAAAAGAAATAGCTTTAGTTGCTATTTTTTCGTTTAATAAATAAAAAACGAAACTTTGTAGGAAAAAAAACTGATAATAAAAATTTCTTTGCGGCGTTAATGATGATTTTGTAGTGGACAATGATGAAGTAAGCGAAGATGACGGGTATATTAAGTAGAAAAGATCATTGACTCTTAATGGTTTGCAACAAAGTTATTTAATTCTAGTTAAAATATCTTCTATGATTCTGGAGATTACACCAGGCATGGACAATTTAGCAGTTTAGTACTTTTTTTAAGCCGACAAGACTTTCGGTATTTTTTCTAACTTTAGTCTACTCTATTCTATAGTCTAGTCTATAGTCTAGTCTATAGTCTAGTCTATAGTCTAGTCTATAGTCTAGTCTATAGTCTAGTCTATAGTCTAGTCTATAGTCTAGTCTATAGTCTAGTCTATAGTCTAGTCTATAGTCTAGTCTATAGTCTAGTCTATAGTCTAGTCTATAGTCTAGTCTATAGTCTAGTCTATAGTCTAGTCTATAGTCTAGTCTATAGTCTAGTCTATAGTCTAGTCTATAGTCTAGTCTATAGTCTAGTCTATAGTCTAGTCTATAGTCTAGTCTATAGTCTAGTCTATAGTCTAGTCTATAGTCTAGTCTATAGTCTAGTCTATAGTCTAGTCTATAGTCTAGTCTATAGTCTAGTCTATAGTCTAGTCTATAGTCTAGTCTATAGTCTAGTCTATAGTCTAGTCTATAGTCTAGTCTATAGTCTAGTCTATAGTCTAGTCTATAGTCTAGTCTATAGTCTAGTCTATAGTCTAGTCTATAGTCTAGTCTATAGTCTAGTCTATAGTCTAGTCTATAGTCTAGTCTATAGTCTAGTCTATAGTCTAGTCTATAGTCTAGTCTATAGTCTAGTCTATAGTCTAGTCTATAGGTTAGTCTATAGTCTAGTCTATAGTCTAGTCTATAGTCTAGTCTATAGTCTAGTCTATAGTCTAGTCTATAGTCTAGTCTATAGTCTAGTTTATAGTCTAGTCTATAGTCTAGTCTATAGTCTAGTCTATAGTCTAGTCTATAGTCTAGTCATAGTCTAGTCTATAGTCTGGTCTATAGTCTAGTCTATAGTCTAGTCTATAGTCTGGTCTATAGTCTAGTCTATAGTCTAGTCTATAGTCTAGTCTATAGTCTGGTCTATAGTCTAGTCTATAGTCTAGTCTATAGTCTAGTCTATAGTCTAGTCTATAGTCTAGTCTATAGTCTGGTCTATAGTCTAGTCTATAGTCTAGTCTATAGTCTAGTCTATAGTCTAGTCTATAGTCTAGTCTAGTCTAGTCTGTAATCTAGTCTAAATTAAATTTCATTTTTCCGTGTCTGGATTACACTCATGAAAAGTAATGTTTGTTATAATTAGATTACCCCTCTTGTAGAGAAACAGTCATCGTTTTATTTTACTTAATGCTGAATCATTACCTTTAACATTACTCAGTAATGAGTGGTTATTATTTCCTTCATTATAGTAAATCTATTTTTTTTTTTACAGAAATAATGAAAATGTTTTCAAATTATAATTTTACAAATTAAGTTTAGATTTACTTAATGATTTCTTTAACACTTTTCTGAGTGTAAAGTTATGTTTGTCTTACATATTTTCATAAAAGCAAAAAACACACAAATAATTTCATAAATTTGTGGTTTTAGGATGAAAATGATATATCTGGTGGCAGCTAAAAAAACCACAATAACAGCAGAAGATGAAGAGTGATGAAAAAAAAAAAGAAAATCTGCAATAAACCAAACATGAACATTTGATTCGATTTTATTACTTTTATAAGACTTCCGTATTGTTTTGTGAATATTCGCAAAAAAAAAACTAAAAATTTCATTTGTTTATGTAAATTATAATTAAAATGAAAACAAACAACAAGTTTCAAGAAATGAAATTAATAAACAATAATTTAAAAAAAATTTCACTTATAAAGAAAAACAAAATTGTCACGGTTTGTTGCCTTAAACACAAGCTTTTCTCCTACTAAGCAAATATTTAGTTGCTCTTACAAACTTTGGTAAGAGCAAACAAAGAAATAAAGAAATTCTATTATTGATATTGTTTAAACATTTCAAATTTTCCTCTTATTAAAATACTTTCATTTAAATGTTTAATTGAAAAAAAAATTTCCAATTTTCTACATAAATATTCCATTAAAATCATAAACTATCTTATAAGACTTTTATGTTTGAAAGGAAATATGCTATAAAGATGCTCTGCTAACTGATCAAGTACAAGAAATATCAATTAACAAAAATGTTAATTGATATTTGAAATTATAAATAGTTGTAAATGATTGTCAGTTAAATTAGTTTTAAAGAGACTTGTTATAAATCGCTTTACTATCAAATAAAATACTTTCAGATTTTTTTTTTTATGATAACAATTTAAATTTTTATTATAAATTGTAAATTTTTAAATGATTTTAATAGTTTTAGGCTTAATTTATCCCACTAATTAAGTGTTACAACGTTTTGTTAGTGGAAATGGTGAGCATTGGTGGAAAATTCTCATATAGATAAAAACAAACTTAATTGATCGATAAGTAGATTTGGAAGATCTGGCCATTGGTGGATCGTAGATATTTAGATCGATTTGTCATTAGGATTGTTCGCTCAAAAGATTGTTAATCAAAGAAGAATCTTATACCGTTCGATCACTAAAATAGCTTGATAAGTCTGTAGATCGACAAAACTACATATGAACAGATATACCGATATATTACAGATCTATCAGTCTACAGATAGATCTTTGGATCACTACGTCGTTGTATCGTACATATCAACAGATATACCGATATACTACAGATCGATCTGTCGATACAACGACGTAGTGATCCAAATATCTATCTGTAGACTGATAGATCTGTAGTATATCGGTATATCTGTTGATATGTACGATACAACGACGTAGCGATTAAAAGATCTATCTGTAGACTGATATATCTGTAGTATAGGAATCGATTGATGATCGTTAGATCCCTAAACGAATGGAAAGCAAGATCGATGAAGACATTAATTAATATATTTACAGATCGAGAGATCAATACTATAAATACTATAGATCTACTAATCGTTAGATTACAAGATCTATAGGGTTTTATCAATGGATATTTAAATCGATAGACAAATTAATCAACGTTTATATCATTAAAACGACAGATCGCAAGATGAATGGAACACAAGATCGATAACGTATATTCTATTAATATTTAAAAGACGATCGAGAAATCAATCGAAGATCGTTAGATCACTGAACGATTGGAAAGCAAGATTGAGTTAGCGATAAATTATTAGATCAAAATAGGTCGTTGTATCGATGGAACTATGAATCGATAGATTACTGGATCAACGATGTATCGTTTAATCGTTACATCGCTGGTATGAATGAAACACAAGATCGATAGATATATAAGTGGATGATTAATAAATCGTTTCCTCGAAAGAGTGAAAATCGAGAGTATAAAACACTTGATTATTTTTGTTAATAGATCAACAAATTTGTGGATCAATAGCTAGTTATATAAATTAATGAATAGTTCGATTAACCAATCGATCGTTAAATCATGGATCGCCATATAAATAGAAATGATCGATAGTTCAACATGTTGTTAGATCGACAACTTAATAATTTTTGTTGATGAGTCCAATGATCGTTGCAATAGATAAAAGTATCGTTTGATCAATAGATTATCGATCCAAGATTCAATACATCGTTGTATTATCGATGGTTTCACAGATCGGGGAATTGAAAGATTTTCATATTGTTTAATCTATGGATTATTAGATCGAGGGTTCGCTAGATCTATTATAACGATGGATAAAAACGTTAATAAATCGATAGATTATTAGATCATTGTATCATATGATCGATGGATGAAGCGTTGCATTGATAGATCATAATTTCAAAGATTGATAGATCGGTGGACTTTTGGATCGACATATTACCAGTTCTTTATAATGATAATAGGTTAATAGATTGATGTATTATTAGATCGTATATTTTACCGTGACTTTTAGATCGACGTATAGCTAGATCGTTATAATAATATGTCAATAGTTTAAGTTATCGTTAGATCGTTAGATCAGTTGCCTGATCTATAGATTTTGAAAATTCTAAATAACTAAAACAACTCATAAATTCCTCTTTCCATGTTAACCAGGCAATACTCTTAAAATTAACAGTTTTTAAACAACCAACAAATATCACCAACAACAAGACAAGACCCCAAGAACCAAAGACAAAACTAACTACAAACATAGATCATTTCCAGACTCAACTCTCTAAAGATTGTAATCTGCTCATCAAATGAAGCATTATAAAAGTTCAAAGTCATGCAAAAATACAAAACAAAATAAAAAGAATCTAACTCTAGCATAATAAAGAAAAAGAAGAAGATTCTCGTCTTCTGGCACAGGGAGAAAAGAAGAAGAAGAAAACAACAAACTATAAAAATATGTGGCAAAAAAAAAGAACCTAACCAAGTTGAAAGATAAACGAGATACATTTCTTCTTCGTTTTTTTCCTTCATTTGCTTTAGAAATACAAATGAAGCGTAAATGACATGAAGAAATATGGAGAAGTAGTGGTAGTAGAAGTAACCCAAGACATGATGGGCAAATACAAAAAGACAAGAATTAAAAAGCCACAATCAACAAAGCAAAGAACAAAAAAAAAATAACTTTATGACCAAACCAAGGCAAACAAGTACCAGTTCAGGGAAACGGCCCAGGCCAGTCAGTTATCTGAATGGAAGGACGGACGGATGGATGGATGGACAGACAGATATGGATAAACAGACGTGCAAATAAAAAACACTAAACAGATTTTTTTCATATTACATTGGAAATGAAAACTACAGAAATCAAGAAGAATTTATAAGAAATAAGTAAGATGAAGAAGTAAATGAATCAGCCAACTCAAATGTCATGAAGATGAAATAAAGGCTGATTGCTTGATGGCGAAAAAAACACGCACACGCAATGAGTTCTAAGCAAGGTACAGTGGAAGGTTTTGAAAGAGGACTGTGTTTAAGGCCAAAGATATTTGAGTACTACAATGATCTTAATAGAGAGATTTTTCGATATCTAAATAGACAGATGTCGAGACATTTAATGAATTTCATTTTATGCAAAGATCGTGGATTACCTAGAATATAGATAGACAGCTTGATCAGTAAAACCCTAGTGAACCCCTTGATCAGTAGAAAACTTGTTGAAAAGTTGAGTTGAGAAATTGAGACTTGTTCTTAGATAAGAAGGATGTAAGCAACTAAGATCGTTAGATTGATCTTTGGGTCAAGAAATCTTTAAATTGCTAGAACGTTTGATTGAAAGATCATTGGGTGGTTATTTAGATCGTTAGCTTGAGAAGTCTTTAGATAAAGTAGTCATTGTTGGATCAAAGTATCGTTTAAAAGCTAGATCATTACATCGATAGATAGATCTTTGGGTCAAGAAATCTTTAAATTGATAGATCGTTAGATTGAAATATCGTGAACTTTATGAACTGTTAGATTGAGAAGTCTTTTGAATGAAGCTAGCATTATATTATTAGTTCAAAGGATCGTTTGAAAGATGGGTCATTACATAGTTTGAATGACCGTTAAATCATTAGACCGATTGTAATTTAGATCCTTGGATTTTTAGCTTTGAATGATCGTTGAATCATTAGATCTATAGATATTTAAATAGTTAGCTTAATGAATTATAAGAGTGATAAATCTCTGGGTTAATGGATCATTAGAATGTTCGATCAAAGGATTGTTAGGTAATTGTAGCATTAGATCGATGGATTAATTGTTGATTTGAATAATGATCGATGATCTTTCAATTTATAACTCTGGTTCGATAGTTTAATAAATATTTCAATCGATGTATTTCTAGTTAAAATGTTTAAATGGTTTATTTAATCGATGGCTATTAAGAGATCGATTGTTTGTTAGCTTTGAAAGATCGTCGGATCAATAAATCGAATGCTATTTAGATCGTTGAATTGTTAGTATGAATGATCATTGAATCGTTAGGTTTCTTTGAATCATTAGATCGTTAAATGTACCGTTAGATTGACACATCTTTGGCTATTAAGATCGTCGTCTCTTTGGCTATTAAGATCTCTCGTCTAGTTCGTTAGATTGATCCAAGAATTCGTTCGTTCATTTGACTGATGAATTCTTAGATCATTGGATACTTCGATTGATGAATCGTTAGATCAATTAGTTTTTAGATTGATTTATCTTTAGATCGTTGGATCATTAGGTCATTGGCTCGTTAGATTGATCACAGAATCGTTCGATCATTGGATCCATCGATTGATGAATCCTTAGATCGACCAGTCATTAGTCTTTGGCTATTAAGATCGCCGTCTCGTTAGCTTTGAATGATCATTGGATCATTAGATCGATAGCTATTTAAACCGTTGGTTCGTTAGATTGATCCAAGAATTCGTTCGTTCATTTGACTGATGAATTCTTAGATTATTGGATACTTCGATTGATGAATCGTTAGATCGATTAGTATTTAGATTGATTTATCTTTAGATCACTGGATCATTAGAACATTGGCTCGTTAAATTGATCAAAGAATCGTTCGATCATTGCATCGATGAATTGATAGATCATTGGCTCTTTCGATGGATGAATCGTTAGATCGATCAGTATTTAGATAGATTTATCATTGGATCCTTCGATTGATGAATCGTTAGATCGATCATTATTTAAATAAATTTATCTTTAGATCATAAGATCATTGTATCGTTAGGTTGGTAAAAGAATCGTTCAATCATTGGATCAATGAATTGTTAGATCATTGGATCATTAGATCGATCAGTCATTAGATAGATTTATCATTGGATCCTTCGATTGATGAATCGTTAGATCGATCAGTGTTTATATAGATTTATCTTTAGATCATTAGATCATTGGTTCGTTAGGTTGGTGAAAGAATCGTTCGATCATTGGATCGATGAATTGTTAGATCATTGGATCGTATGATTGATAAATCGTTAGATCGATCAGTAATTAAATAGATTTATCGTTAGTTCGTTGGATCATTAGATCGATGGATCTATCATCAATAGGTCCTTAGATGTTCGGATTCAAATTCATAGAACATTGGTGCATAAGAACGATTTGATTGTTACATCAAAATATCGTTAGATTGTTAGATCGTGGAATCAATATATTTTAGAATTGATAGCTATTTGAATTAATGGATCGGAGAACACTTAGATCAGTGGATCGTTAGCTCTATGTATCGTTAAGTTATTGTATCATTAAGTCGAAAGATCTTTATCGTTTAAGATAAGTTCTTTAGATTAGTCTATGTTTAAACCTGTAGAATATTAAACCAATGAATCGGAGATCTATGGATTCTAAGATCAAAAGATAGTTAGCTCGATAGTTAAATAATTTGATAATTGATTCTGCATCTGGGATTGTTAGATTACTAGATCATTAGCTCGATGGATCGTAACAGAGCGTCTTAGATATATTTATTGATCTTTTTCTAACGATCAAACTTACCAAATTTTAATTTATTTACATTTGAATAAAATTTTGGATATTTACCTGTAAAGAAAAGAAAGCAAAATTAATTAGTAAAGAATACAAACATGTATTAATGTATAAAGATATTGAAAATTATGAAAATTTGAGAACAAAGTTTGATCGTTTTAAGAAATTTTTCAAATATGATCAAGTAAAGATCAAGCTTTTACCTTTTCCTAAGTTCTTCTAAATTTCTCTACAAAATGCTCTCAAGTCCTTCCCTTTGATATTTATATATGGTGTTTCTTCTTTAAAACTTGTTTGAACATGATCAAGTAAAGATAACTCTCTCACCTCTTCCTAATTTTCTCCCTAGTCCTTTTCTCTGAGATTTGCCTGTGGTCTCTTTCATTTTCAAATCATATTCTATATATTCTGACATTCTTTATACAAACACTATCAACCCAAAGGAAATGTTTCTTTAGCTGACGGGGAACAGATCGACAAAGAGTATCGGGGGGTATAAAACAGCTAAATTATCAGGTTAAACATCATTAAAGTGACATGAGCCGTAAATCAGCAAAAAAAAAGACATGTAATATTGCTTACGTTAATGTTATTACGTTTTTCTTAAAAGTTTTTTACCAAGTTTATGTAACTTTTATAACGGAGTTTTTTTCGCTAAGGAAATGAAGGGTTTTCACTGGCAAAGTGATTGAAATAATAAAAAAGTGTGTTTTACTTGGTTAAGCAGAAACAACTTTTTTTCATAATGAATCTTAATAAATCATTCTTTTACTCAAAGTCGTGTATATAACTACAGGTTTTATAATGCAGTTTTTTTTATTTTTTTTCTTTTTATTTGCCATAAGAAAGTTTATTAAACTCTTTCTTTTTTTACGTAAGAACTTGTTTGTTTGAAACAAAAAAACTTACTTTTTTTTGGTTAAAAACAAGTTTGTTTTGGTAAGGAATAAAATACATATTTAGAGGTTTTTTTGGAGGCAATCTAGCAGAATATTTTAGCACGAGTTTTATTTGGTTGAAATCCCAAAAAAAACAAGCAGAACATTTTGAAAATTTCATTTGAGAACGACAACACATGGTAAATTGTTGTGGTAAATGTTGTATATGGCTGGGCAGGCATTGCATGACACAAAACAGACCAAAAGGAACAACAGTCACAGACACAGTAAAATGAGGCAAACGCTAGTTAGTGAATGCAGTCAAGCATAAGGTGAAGACCTTCTTTACTTTTTTTGTTACCAAAAACACAACTAAAACGACAAAACACAAACTACTACAGCAATACTAGTCCTTTTGCTTCTCCTGTTTTTTAAGGCTGACTTTAAGCAATAAACGAGATAAAGTTCTGGTGATAAACAGAATAGCAACGTAAAAAGCCAACAAAAACTTAACAAACTTGGAAAGTCAAAGAGAACTAAAAATGTGGGTATAAAAAGTTGATAAAAAGTCATTGTTTTTATTTTCGGCATATGAATTGTTTCAAGTATTTTGAGGAGGTGGGCAAGGGTTTTTAAACAAAAGACAACTACAGCAAAGTTTGTTACACAAAAAAAACAACAAAATTATGAAGAGGCGTTTGTGAAGAAACCCAAGTAATAAACTAGAATTCTTTTTTTTTCTGGTCTTAAGAAGTTTGTTTAAAAAATGTTTATTTTCTTATTTTTTGTTTGTATTTTGTTTATAAACAAATAAAACTATAACAATAAGAAGGGGGAAAAAAACAAATACAAGTTGTTTGAATTGACGACAACGACAACAACATGTTGAGGAAGTCATACGAGTCAGAGTAGTACGTAAAAGGGCATGTGCCACAAGTGGCTTTGAACTTTTGTTTGGTGGTAAAAGATAAAAATAAATAATAATTTTGTGTTTTTTTAAAGAAAATTTTAAGAGATTGTAATAATCTTAATAAAATTTTAAGATCAAGATAAAAAAAAAATTTCATCAATTTTTAAGTATTTAAAAGCTTTAGTCACGCTTTTCTTAGAGAGAAGTTAGATCGACACAACCGATGGATATTCGAATTCCCCATTTGCATGTCTGTCTGTCTGTCTGTCTGTCTGTCTATATATTTATGGATATTCTAAGTCTCATGTCTGTCTGCCTGCCAGTATGTCTGTCTGTATGTGTGTCTGTCTGTCCGTCTGTCTGTATGTGTGTCTGTCTGTCTGTCACTCGACCGATGAATTCATAAACATTTTTTATCAAATTAGTGTTAGATTCCCCATTTGTATGTCTGTCTGTCTATATATTTATGGATATTCTAAGTCCCATTTATGGATATTCTAAGTCCCATTTTGCATATCTGTCTGTCTGTCCGTATGTTTGTCCGTCTGTCTGTCCGTCTGTCATTCGACTGATGGATTCAGAAAAAATTTTATCGAATTAGTGTTAGATTGTTGGAGAAGTTGATCATTAGATTGATGAATCATTAAAACAATGGATATTCGATCAATGAACTAGATTTGATCATTAGAAAAATGTTGATCAATTGATCGGTGGATCAGTTGCTCGTTGGATTGATCGTTAGCTTAATGAATTGCTAGATTATTAAATCTTTGGATCAATGGATCGTTATATTTATAGATCCTTGGATCAAATGATTGTTGAGATAATTAGATCGTTGACCATTTTAGATAGTCAGCAATCTGATTGACTGATTGCTAGATTGTTAAATCTTTGAGTAAATAATGGATCGTTAGATATATAGATTGATCGTTGAATACTCCGATTGCTAGATTGATTAATCTTTGAGTAAATAGATCGTTAGATTTTTCGATGACTATTAGATTGTTTGTTAGTCTGATGGATAGGTTGACTGTTAGATTGATAGATCGTTGGATTAATTGATCGTTAGATCGATAGATCGTTGGATTAATGGATTGTTAGATTGATAGATCGTTTGATTAATGAATTCTTAAATCATTGTATTAACGAATCGATAAATAAAAAGTATTAATGTTGGATCATTAGATCGAACTATTATTATATTGATAGTAGAATCATTAGATATAAAGATCGTTATATTCATCGTTCGTTAGATCAAAAGATCAATACATTCCTAGATCATGGTATATATAGATTGGTAGATGAGTGAATTATTAGACCAATGAATCAGAGATCAATAGATTCTTAGATTAATGGGTCGTTAGCACGATATTTAAATCCTTGGATCCTTAAAGCAATACATCGAGCTATATTGATAAAAACTTATAAAAGATCAAAAGAGAGGCTCTCGTTTGTCAATTTTCTCAAAATATTTTCTGATGATCAGATATAATTGGTTAGATTTAAGGATTGTCATATATTTGGATCGTTAAAACGAACATTAGACCGTTAGATCATTAGTTATTGAGTTTGAAAGGAGTATATAGTGGGAATCAAACCCACGACCTCAGACTGAAACATAACCAACCAAAGGAGATCGTTAGATTCCTAAAACAATTGATCAGTAGGTCGTCAGATCATTTAAACGTTAAATTGCTAGATTGTTAGATCATTATCTCGTTAGATTGATAAATAGTTGGGTCAACAGATCGTCACATTGTTGGATCATTAGATCGATCGCTGTTCGTCTGTATGTAGAATATTTAAAGCCTTCGAACGATGAATCGTTAGATTCATAAAAAGTTTGTTAGAACGTTGTCTCGTTAGATTGATAAATAGTTTGATCAATGTCTCCTTAGATTGATAAATAGTTGGGTCAATAGATTGTCACATTGTTGGATCATTAGATTGATCGTCGTCCGTCTATATGTTGAATCGTTAAAGCATTCGATCGATAAATCGTTAGATTCATAAAAAGTTTATTCAAATCGATCGTTAGATTGATCATTGAGAGATCGATGGATCAATGCATTATTTGATGAATCATAAGATCTATTGATATTTCGATCCAAGGATTATTGAATAAGCTGACCTTTATATTGACAAATCATTAGGAAATGTTCAATCAATGGATCATTGAGATATCGGTGGATCAGTGGGATCGTTAATTTGAGGAAACATAAGATCTATTGATATTTCGATTCAAGGATCAAGTCGCCTTATCAGTAGCCCGAAAGAACGATAGGGTCCAGACAAAAGAACACAATATGCAATTTTCTTAAAATATTCTTTAATAAAAGAAAAAATTTAAAACAAAATGTCTGTCCATCCATTCAGCTTTCATAAACAGCAAAAATGTGTTAAATTCTAGACGCAACAAAATCAACGATTAAACCATTCCTACCACCACAAAACATTTAATATAAAACATTTTATTGCAAGAAAAATGTGCACATTTTAAACTAAAAACAACAAAGACGAGTAAAAACATAAAATTTTTATTAAACCCCCACTTGAGAATAAAAAAACATCTGCTTTCGCTAACTGGACGCTAACTCGCTAAATAACCGAGTGATTTCTTGTTTGAAAATCAGTTTTAAAAAGAAAGGGTATAAAATAAATAAAAAGCTGCGAAATTTTTTCAAAAAATATCTCTAAAGAAACCGCACAATGTATAATATAGTTTGTTTGTGTGTACAAAAGATGACACTGTGCATTTAACAGGATGTTGTAAGAAATACAAAAAAAATAAATAAATTATTTATGGTAGATATTTTCTTGAGTGTGGCAACAAACAAAAGCAGCTGTATGACAGACAAGTTGCAGTTTTTTTTTTGTAACAAGAAACAAATAATAAAAATTTATAATCAGACGAATTAAACAAAAAAAGTGATTTTGTAAAATTTTGAGAAATATGGGTCAAACAAATTAAGTTAAAAACTAAAAAAATTTGCTAAAAATAATATAATTGAAAGAACAACACAAATTTAACTCATACATTAGAATTTTAAGAAGGCATTACCCTGTAATGTCTACTGTATACCTTTATATTTGACTCATAAATATTTTAAAAATTTATTCTTTTTATTGAAAGGTTTTTTTCCAACATCTAACACCATTTAATTATAAAAGTTTATACGTAAACGTAACGAATTATTTTATTATTTTGTAACACCAACCAATAAAATTCCATCCCCTTAGAAACTGTTTTCAGACAAAAAGAACAACACCATTAAAATTAGTTACACTTAAATATAAATTAACTAAAATTAAAAGAAAAAAACAACCATTCTTGTGAAAAACTATGGTTAGTTAATTTTAATAATAACAAATTAAAGAAAACATTTTAGTTACAGCAACTAATTATGAAAACATGCTTTAATGTGTATGAAGAGAAACAATAATAAATTATTTGTATTAAATAATACAGTTTATTAACAGATATTTTAAAGAAATAAAACCAAAAAAAAAAATATTTGTAAACATAATAATTAATAGTTTAGTTTATGGATTATAAGAACCGGTTCCATTGTTGAAGGGACCAAAACTAAAATTACTTAAGTGTTCAAAAAAAAAATCATAAATATGTTAAAACCCAAGTCTAAAATCATTGAAAATCAATTCCATATAAAGAACATTTAAGTTAAATTCTATGGGCCTGTGGTCATGACTAAAGATCAATCTAAAGTCTTGTCTATAGTCAAGACTATAACCTGATCTTTGGTGAAGATTACAGATGGATCTATCTATAGTCTTGACTATAGATTATTCTATAGCCATGACCAGAGATTTATCTATAGCCATGACTATAGATTGATCCATAGCCAGGACCATAGATTTATCTATAGCCATGACTATAGATTGATATAAAATCAAGACCATATATAGATTGATCTATAGTTAGGACTATAAATTGATATATAGTCAAGACTATAAATTGATCCGTAGTCAATACTTTAGATTGATCCATAGTAAATACTATAGATTGATCTATAGTCAATACTATAGTTTGATCTTTAGTCATTACTATATATTGATCTATAGTCAAGACTATTGATTGATCTAATGTCAAGACTTTAGATTGATCTATACCCAAGAATACAGTTTGATATATTGCCAAGACTATATATTGATCTTAAGTCAAGACTATAGACTGATCTATAGTCAAGACTATAGATTGATCTACAGTCAAGACTATAGACTGATCTATAGTCAAGACTATAGACTGATCTATAGTCAAGACTATAAACTGATCTATAGTCAAGACTATAGACTGATCTGTAGTCAAGACTATAGACTGATCTATAGTCAAGATTATTGACTGATCTATAGTCAAGACTATAGACTGATATATAGTCAAGACTATAGACTAATCCATAGTCAAGACCACAGACAGATCTATAGTCAAGACTATTGACTGATCTATAGTCAAGACTATAGACTGATCTATAGTCAAGACTATAGACTGATCTATAGTCAAGACTATAGATTGATCTATAGTCAAGACTATAGATTGATCTATAGTCAAGACTATAGATTGATCTATAGTCAAGACTATAGATTGACCTATAGTCGAGACTATAGATTGATCTATAATGAAGACTATAGACTGATCTATAGTCAAGACTATAGACTGATCTATAGTCAAGACTATAGACTGATCTATAGTCAAGACTATAGACTGACCTATAGTCAAGACTATATACTGATCTATAGTCAAGACTATAGACTGATCTATAGTCAAAACTATAGACTGATCTATAGTCAAGACTATAGACTGATCTACAGCCAAGATCACAGATTAATCTTTAGTTAGACTATAGACTGATCTATAATCATTAGATTAAAAGTTTAACTGCCGGTTTCTCTAAATGCGAAAGAACATTTTCGTTCTTACAAATATATTGAAAACAACAAATAAATTTAAAATTTTGTTTTTGTTTTCAATATATTTATAAGAAAGAAAATTTTGTTTCGATATTGTAAAACAGGCAGTAAGTTTTATTGAACTTAATACAACTCCTCTCACTCTTTAAAAGAAAATCGATAAAAAAAATTATTAATCCTTTAAGTTTTTGATAAATTCTTTAATATATAAGATTCGGCAAATATATTTAAAATTAAACACTTTTCAAAAACTCACCTTTTTTTATCAACAAATCATTAAAAATTCAATTAAATTATAATCCTTTTTCTTTTCCTCTTTTTTTTTGGATTTGCTCACCGATTATAAAGTCTAGTGTTAAAAAACCGTTATTATGTTATAAACATGGAACTGCTGTGATATTTGTTGTTGTTTTTATTATTTTATTTTAATTAATGCGATAAAAAAAACATTTAAGGCGAATTGTAAACAAACAAACTACTGTTGTCATCAATAGACTTCGCACACTGGCACAAACACTAGTTTTATTTAATAGTTTTTTTTGCACAATCGGCTAAAAAAAATTTACTCTTGATGGTTTTATTTTTCTATAGAAATCATAAATCCTGCAATAAAAGCGGATGCTTATAAAAACACACATACACAAATACTCTATAACTTTTTTTTTCGGATTTTTTTAGAAGTTAAAGAGCAAAAGATGTGGAATAAAATCAAACAAATAAAAACAACTACAACAAACAAATATACATTTAACTTGTAATTGGTAAAGTGTAGTTTTGTTTGTGTCGTTGTTGTTGTTGTTGTTTTTCTTATTTAGTATACCCAACATGTGCTGTAGTGTGGTTGCTTGTTGTGTTTTTTTATTTATTAATGTCGGTCGTTCGGTATGTTCTTGTTGTTGATCATGCGATTTTTGTTCCTTTTTTTTATATTCAAAATAAAAATGCTGGTGGTGGTGTTGTTGTTTTGTTGTTTTTTCAAAATTAAGGAATAATAAAGAATCCACAAAACAGAGTAAAATTGAATAAACAAGGAGTAATCCGAAAAAAAATTCTCATACACTTAAAAGTTTTGTTGTTGTTGTTGTTGTTGAAAATATTTCATATGCAATACGCAGTTTTCAAAGAAGGAAAGACAGACTAAATTCAAGCAAAAATTGTAGTTTCTTAAGATTTTATGACATTTGCATATTTATTCTTGCAGTTGTTTTTGTTTAAGTTTTTAAATCCGTAATATTTTTGTAGTTGTTGTTGTAATAGTGGTGGTCGTTTTTATGAAAATATAATTTCCTTATTTTTCTTTCTTAAAATAAGGCACTTTTGTTAAGGTTTTTTTAATAAAAAAAATCACTTTTTTGTTTTAAAATTTCATTTGTTTTCTTTAAAAACTTTATTTTTCTTTACAAACTCTTTTTTATAAAAAAATATTTCTATTTATTTAAACTTTTTTTCATTTTATAAAATTTAAAAAATTATTTATTTTTTTCTTTAAAGAAAAACTTTATTTTTTAACAAAAAAATTTTTTTTCAAAATTTTTTTATTGTATCAGTGTAACGTACGCGTTGCCCGCCGCTTTAATAATTTGTTTTTTATTGTAAACGTTTCATGTGAAGTGTTCGCGTGTTACTAAAGTATCTACACCAGCAGCAGATACATTTTTGTTGTATTTTCTCTACAAAAACGGCAACATTTTTAAACAAGCTCTTTTTTTCCTTTAGTACAGCAATTTGTTAGCATTTTTTCATTAGTGTGTGCATTTTCGATTATAATCTAAATTTGTTTAGCAACTTTGTGAAAGCAACAATAATGAAGAGAGAGCGAGAGACATTGAGAGCCATAGAGTGTTTCTAAACATATAAACATTGTAGAGCTACTTTGTTAGTGTTAAAAATGTTGCAGATAAATTGAAATTCACAGCAATAATGTTGTAATAAATAGAATTAAAATAAAATTGTGGGAAATTTTAAAACATTTTTTTGTTGACATTGGAAAATTGAAAAAATTTCGCAATGTTTAAGAAATTTTAAAATATTTTTGTTATAAATATATAAATATTTATTTAAACATACACATATGTTTTAAAATATAAAAAGTATATTTGTTAAATTTCAATTTTTGTTATCTTTAGCACTACACTTGATTAATTAAAATAATATTTATGACTTATTAAAGCTATTTTTAATTTTATATCAAATAATAGATTAAAAGATTAATATTTAATAAACCAGTTTTGTGATAAAAATCTTTGGAACTTAATAATAAATGGCAATTTTACCATAAACAAAAGTTAAATTAAATAAACAAAGTTTCTGAAAAAGATTTATAAAAAGTTTACGACAGAAAAAACTCCAGAGGACTTTAGTCAAAGACGAAAAAGAGTACTAAATGCAAATAACTCCAATATTAAGGGTTCAAAGATATTTAAAATATTTTTTTTGTTAAAAATTTTTAAGTAATTTTATTTATAATAAATAATTTATTTTCTATAATTTCGAAATTTTTATTAAATAATTGTTTGCCTAAAGTTTCAAAGTTATAAACATATAAAGTTCTAAAGTTATAAACTTAGAAAGTTCCAAACATATAAAGTTATAAAGTTATAAAGTTAGAAAGTTAAAAAGTTATTAAGTTATAAAGTTATAAAGTTATAAATTTATAAAGTTATAAAGTTATAAAGTTATAAAGTTATAAAGTTATACAGTTATACAGTTATAAAGTTATAAAGTAATAAAGTTATAAAGTTATAAAGTTATAAAGTTATAAAGTTATAAAGTTATAAAGTGATAAAGTTATAGAGTTATTAAGGGAACATACAAAGCCGTGACTGTAGTTTGATCTTTAGTCAAGAGTCTTGCACTCTTAATTTCACACGCTTGTATGCTTACACATGTATAAAAAACGATAAAAACATGTAAGAGAACTTATTTTTTACTCTCTGCCGATGTATGCTATAGATTGATCTATAGTCAAGACTTTAGCTTGATCTATAGTCAATAGTATAGATTGATCTATAGTCAATAGTATAGATTGATCTATAGTCAATACTATAGATTGATCTATAGTCAAAACTATAGATTGATCTATAGTCAATACTATAGATTAATCTATAGTCAAGACTTTAGATTGATCTATAGTTAAGACATCAGATTGATTTATAGTTAAGATTATAGTTTGATCTATAGTCAAGACTGTAGATTGATCAATAGTCAAGATTATAGATAGATTTTTAGTCAAGACTGTAGGTTGATCTATAGCCAAGACTATATATTGTTCTGTAGTCAAGACTATAGATTGATCTACAGTCAATAATATAGATTGATCTATAGTCAAAACTATATATACAGTTATGACTATAGATTGATGTACAGTTAAGACTATATATTTACCCATAGACAAAACTTTACATTGATCTTTAAGCATGACTATAGTTGATCTTTAGTCAAGACTATAAATTGATCTACTGTCAAAAACTAAAATTGATCTATAGACCGGACTATAGATTGATCTATAGACAAGATTATAGATTGATCTATAGTAAGACTACAGATTGATCTATAGATAAGACTATATACATATGTATCTTTAGTCATGAGTATAGGCTGATCTATAGTCAAGAGTATAGGTTGATCTATAGTCAAGAGTATAGGTTGATCTTTAGTCAAGACTATAGAATGATCTATAGTCAAGATTGATCTGTAGTCAGGCTTAGACAATACTATAGATTGAACGATAGTCATGCTTATATATTGATCTATAGTCAAGACAAAGACAAAGAACTTAATCATAAAGTTCTAAAATCCCATTAGAGATCATACAAAATATCAATCTTGAATTATCCGCTACTACTATTATGCACTTGGGTGTTATTGCTACTAATACCTATAGTCCGCCGATTCTAGAAACGGGAAAAATTATTTGACAAGATTGATTTTCAGTGCTGATGACGACTCCACAGGAGCCCACAGAGGAGTGACTGTGAGAACTATGTATATGTTGGGAATTCAGTTGATATCACATGAATAGTATAAAAAAGGAGTCAGAGTTATATGGGAACGTACTCATAAATGAGTCGTATTGAAGGTATGTGTGATAAGTTGAGGATTGCTCAGTGAACCTCAGTGTGTCCACTGTTCGTATGGAGCGGTTACTTTGGCTTATTGATGAAGATCCTTCGTCTCTAGGTGCAGTTGCCGAAACCACAGAGTTTGTTGCTGATATGGTTTCTGATTCGGTCTTAAGGTTTCCGGCCATTTAGTAACAGAATTGCAATGGTCAGTGATGAGATGGCTGAGGGACTTGAGTAGTGTTTGTACGTAGACCGGCGTCATTCATTGCAACATATTTAATCTACAAAATGTTGCAAATTTATGTTGATATTTCAACCAACTAAAACCAAAAGAGATATAATTTTTTCTTAACATTTTTCAACTTCCCAATAAAAAACAGTTCGTTTAAAAAAACAACATGTTGCTGAGGCTAACATTATCAGCATGTTGCAGCAACATGTTTAACACTGTTAAAAACCTTAACATTGAAATATTGTTTATTAACACTCTGCTAAATGCAACATTTTCAATCATAAATATGTATAGTAAATTTATGATTCCAACAGGTAACAAGCTGGCAGTTAAATTATTATGAATAATTAAAATCAAGTGCTAAACATTTCACACATATGGCAAAAAGTTAAAAGTTCAGTGAACACAGCAACAAAGAGCAGTCTTAGAATTTTCAGAATGTTCTTTTATGCATTCAATATGTTAAATGCAACAAATTAGCATTAGGTAAATAATTTTAAAGCAATATTGTTATAACAAAGAGTTTTATTGATTCTAGGAAGTAAATTTAGTTGTTCTTAAATATTTAATATCATGATAATTTGTTAAAAATTTTAAACACTAAAATATGAATGTTGTTTTTATGTAAATATGTTTATTTAAAACTCTCAATTTAATTTTAAAATAAGTTTATTGTTATTCATGGTTTATGCTGGTCTTTAAATTTAAAATGAATTAATTTTAAAGCGGGGGTTCCTCATCATTCTTCATTTCTTTGACGATCATAAACATGATCGTTATCGTGCTCATTCAAATTATGTAAATTTTCTTTTATTATATATTTTATTAATAATTTATATTATAAATTTTTAAAAAATTTCTTTTTTATCACAAACAAACCATCATGTTTATTTCGTGTAACAGAAATGGGGTTTTTAATCTTCTTTTAACAAGCTTACAAGAAAATGTAACAAATGCAACATTGTAAATATTCCACACCTTGGGCTTAGTGAAGTTTAAAATTTTTGAATATTATTTTGATTTTGTTTTTGAGAAGAAAGTTGTGTGCATTTAAATCTGTCAAAATGTCAAAATATATTTAAAACATAATAAATAGACAGTATAATCAGCAGCCAACGCCGAAAAAAGGGCTTTTAGTTTGTTTTTAAGATTTTTTAAATTCTCCTGATTTAACAATTGGTCTGAATGATGTTGGGGCAAAAGTGATGAATGCATCTCTTGGCTTAATAACACATTTTGAAAATGCAGATTTTTTTAAATGATGTCATACAGAACACAACATTATGTGGGTCAAGAGAATTAAAGCGAACTTTGCTCAAGGATTAGTATGAAATTTCAAAAAAGAAATTTTGAATTAATTTTTAAAGAATTTGTAATAAATTTTGAATGAAACTCAAATTTGTAAATTTTAAATAAATTTAAAGCCGCGCAAGCGAACTGAACTGTGCACTATTATTGCAAATTAAGAGTTCGAAAGTTCTAACTTTATAAAGACATAACTTGATATCTAGATAACTAGATAACTTTATAACTTTATAACTTTATAACTTTATAAATTTATAACTTTATAATTTTATAACTTTATAACATGATAGCTTGATAACTAGATAACTTGATAAATTTATGACTTTATAACTTTATGTTAATAACTTTATAACTATAACTTTATAATTTTATAAGTTTATAACTTTATAACATGATAGCTTAACTCGATAAATTTATGACTTTATAACTTTATAACTATATAACTTTATAACTTTATAACTTTATAGCTTTATAACTGTATAACTATATAATTATAAAACTATATAAATTTATAACTTTATTACTTTATAAGTTTATAACTTTATATGTTTATAACTTTGTGTCCTTATAAATTTATATGTTTATTATTTTATATGTTTATAACTTTATAACTTAATAATTTTATAACTTTATGTTTATAATTTTATAACTATATAACTTTATAACTTTATAAATTTATAACTTTATAATTTTATAACTTTATACCTTTATAATTTTATGTTTATAATTTTATGTTTATAATTTTATGTTTATAACGTGATAACTTTATATGTTTATAACTTTATAACTTTTTAATTTTTGATCTTGTAAAAATTCTGGTTTTGATCTTGCTAGCTCGACTCATAACTAAAAAACCCAAGGGAATTAATTATGCTGAAGTGAAGGCTGATCGACAGTAAAAACTGTATAAAATTTCTGAAAAAAAAGTTCCCATTTTATATATTTTTGTAATTAAAAATTAACTTTTTAAACTTTAGTTTTATAAACAATTAATATTTATTAAAGTGAAGTGTTTAGTGAGTGACGGCTATTAAATTCACATTTACGTTAATGTTCGCTAACTCACTCACATTCACATAATTTTTTATTTTCAAGATTGAAAAATATTGATTTTAAAGTAAATGAGAGTTAAATATCGTTAAAACCAATTGAAAATCAAATTAAATAAAAAGGAATGGAACTACAACAGCAACAACAACTACAAATAATAAAAATCATTAATTAATGTGTGAGTTTCATGTCAAAAAAAGATGTTGTTGGGGTTTGGGGAAGTACTTTTTTCATACATATGTTACATGCCACACATCAGTTATTTTGTTTAGAGACTTAAAAAGCTATTGATCGAGTGGTTGTTATAAAAGTCAGCAACAATAATAATAACAACAAAATCAATGAAATGAATTATAAACAAGCAACCAGCAACATTTGCTGCTGCTGCTGCTTATGATGTTTGGTTGATGTCTTGTCTCTTGTCAAAACTTTCACCACCCACCACAAGAAGATTTCTTTTTGATTTTTTTTATATTTTATTTGAAATGCAATTGACAAATAATTATTGATTGTATTTGATGATTTGATTTGATTTTCATAAATTGAAATTGTATATAAATAAAAATTTATGAGATTTCTTTAAAAAAATTATTAGTATTTTATTTTGACTAAAAAATTTCCTTTAGAAAGAAGAATATTTTATGAAAATTGTTGAAAATTTATGATTTTGTATTCTTGAACGAACCGCTTGTTTATAGTTTTTTATCATCTTTTTGGTTTATTTATGCATTTGGTTGTTGTTGAGTTTTTTTTTGTTTAAGATTTTTAAGTAAAAGTTGTTGCTTTAACAACTTTCAGATTCTAAATCAAAACAGTGGCCGGTTGCCTGGCTTGGCTGGTTGACTTCTTCTTTTTGTTTGCTGATTTTGCAACAGTTTTTTCCTTCTACTACTGCTGCTGCTACATGTTGCTGTAGATGATCTTTTCTTTTGACTTGGAGTAAAGAGCTACAGCAACATCTAACATTAAATAAAATCTAATAATATTCACTGTTGTTCCTGCCTGGCAGAAAAACAGACTGTGGCAAATTTATTTTAAGTTTTCCATTTCATAAATTATAAACAATGAGTTTTTTGCGTTAAGTTTCTTTCCAAGGAGGCTTTTTTTGCTTAAACAGCAACTGCCACAACATCATTTAAAGTCCCAAAGCTTATAGCCACCACCATCAGCATCTCCAACAAGCACCACATCCAATACATTGATCATCATTTAGTGAGACAACAGCAAAATATAATAATAACAACAAAATAACAGCAACATTAACTGAGATTCATTTTGTTGTTGTTATTTAAAAAGGAATCAAATGCATCGATCTTAGAAATACTCAACACAACCAAAGATCGTGTGTTATTGGTCAAGTTGAAGAAGAATTTTAAATACCTTTCTCAGCATAACACAATGATCGAAAAAGAAGTGTATGATCCTCAAAAAGATCATTTGTCTCCTCATCAGTTTTTCACCAAACTTTATAGAATGACTTTGGAAATCTTATTAAAAACTACTGCAAGATCCTCACGATATATACACTTTACTCATAGATCATTCACATCTAGAGAAGAGAGTATTATTTAAGAATAAAGAAAACTCTTCAGTGTTGCCTATATAAATGGTTCACAAAAGGATCGCTTAGAGATTAGCGCGATCACAAAGAAGATCAATAACACTGAAAAACTTGTCCATGATCCTCAAAGAGATCGTTCGTCTCCTCGTCAGTTTTTCACCAAACTTTATACAATCACTTTGGAAACCTTATTATAAACTACTAAAAGATCCTTACGATCTATACATTTTACTCATAGCTCATTCACATCTAGAGAAGAGAAGATTTGAAAATTCTTTTAGAATAAAGAAAACTCATCAGTGTTGCTCATATATGTATATCCTTCAGAAGAGGATCATTTAGAGATTTTGAAGATCTCTCAGATAAATCCTTTAGAATATGATCGTTTATAGACCTAAGCATTCACTAACAATATCAATAACACTTCACACTTAACAAAAGAACGATATATTTAAAGAAAAAAGCTCAAAATCTTGTCCATGAAAGATCGTTCGTCTCCGAAATCCAACGAAAGCCTTTCGTTAAAGGTTTCTTTTGAGAACTTTTAAAACGATCGCGCCATACTGAATCTTGTAATTTCTTCTAAGAAAATACATGTTATATCTTAAATCCTGTCAACCCATTATAGGGTGTCAAATTAAATGGCAAAAAAAAAATAAAATCTATAGTTTTGGTGTATTTGACTGTTTGCTCTTTTAGAATTTATTTATTGAAAAAGAAAGCGTAAAAATCTCATTCGTTTTAAATAATGACGCTGCTGTTGCAGATGACGACGCTGATGAGGACGACAAAACAACGATGCTTATGACTTCCTCCTTCAAAACATAAATAACAGAGATGGAAATGGTGACTTTGTTTGTCAAGATCGCCTTATTTAATGAGATCGATCAGTTAGATTGAGGTTAAAAATTGATGATATGAATTACTAGATTCTAAGCAGACTAGATCGATAAATAATCAGTTAACCAATATTACACAGCATGATAGGAAAGATCTCCAGAAGACTTGAGTCTTCATTGGGACAAGAGATCGTCCATATAATTTTTATAGCTTTTTACAGCTTTATGACTGTATAACCTTATAACCTTATAACTTTATAACTTTATAACTTTATAACTTTATAACTTTATAACTTTATAACTTTATAACTTTATAACTTTATAACTTTATAACTTTATAACTTTATAACTTTATAACTTTATAACTTTAAAACTTTAAAACTTTATAACTTTATAACTTATAACTTTATAACTTTATAACTTTATAACATTATAACTTTATAACTTTATAACTTTATAACTTTATAACTTTATAACTTTATAACTTTAAAACTTTATAACTTTATAACTTATAACTTTATAACTTTATAACTTTATAACTTTATAACATTATAACTTTATAACTTTAATAACTTTATAACTTTATAACTTTATAACTGTATAACTTTATAACTTTATAACTTTATAACTTTAAAACTTATAACTTTATAACTTTATAACTTTATAACTGTATAACTTTATAACTTTATAACTTTATAACTTTATAACATTATAACTTTATAACTTTATAACTTTATAACTTTATAACTTTATAACTGTATAACTTTATAACTTTATAACTTTATAACTTTAAAACTTTATAACTTTATAACTTTATAACTTTATAACATTATAACCTTATAACTTTATAACTTTATAACTGTATAACTTTATAACTTTATAACTTTATAACTTTATAACTTTATAACTTTATAACTTTATAACTTTATAACTTTATAACTTTATAACTTTATAACTTTATAACTTTATAACTTTATAACTTTATAACTTTATAACTTTATAACTTTATACCTTTATAACTTTATAACTTTATAACTTTATAACTTTATAACTTTATAACTTTATAACATTATAACATTATAACATTATAACTTTATAATTTTATAATTTATAACGTTATAACTTTATAACTTTATAACTTTATAACATTATAACTTTATAACTTTATAACTTTATAACATAATAGCTTTATAACTTTATTTCCTCATAAATTTTTAACTTTACGACTTTCCATCCCTGTCACCTTTTTAAGATTTTTTTAATAAAAAATAGTTAGTTGCATACAACAAACTTACAGATACAACAAAATAAATATTAAACCACAAAACAAAACAAACGAACAAAAAAACGCTTGCAACATTTATTAGATCTTGTGATATTAGAAGAAGATGAAGAAGAAAACAAAACGTCCATAGTTCAATAGATTCTTCCTTTTTTTCTGTGGCAATAGAAAATAAAAATAGACAAGAAGAAGAAATATAATAATAGATGCTTTAACACACATGCATATGTACTACATTTGCAACATTTGCAAAAAAAAAAATGTAGGTTGTTTTCTGTGGTTATTGTTACGAGCTTTTGAGTATGAGGTACTCACTAGCATGCTGCTAGATCTATTGTTGCAACTACTGATGCCTGCTGCTTGACTTCGTTTTTTTAGTCTAGAGCTCCCTGCTAGCTGTAGGCTCTTTATTTTTTTTAATAAAACTTTTTTTATGCATTTAACTTAAATTATTGTAACTTTATCGCCGTCCAGTCTAACGTTGTATACAAAGTTTATGTGCTAAAAAATTACTTTAGTTTTTTTTTTTAAGTTATTGGTGGTACTATTTTTGATCTTAGTGTTTTGTATGGGGTTTCTGTGCTTATGTTGAGTCAAATAGATTTTTTTTATTATCAGTGAATTTCCTTTTCGTCTTGACACCGTTAGTGTTAGTCTCTTTGGCAAGGATGTTTGATGACAGAATTAACCTAGATTTTGCATAGTGTTTGTGTTGTTTTGAAAGGAAATTAAAAATTTTAAAATAAATTTATTTATAACGAAGATTTTTATTCATATTGTTCATGACCCAGTTTATCTTTGTAGATTTAATATTATTCCATAAAAGTGTTAAGTTTTATAGACTTGCCTCTAGTAAGTACTATTAGCTAGGCGCTAGTATGTACTATAGACTAGACTTTAGTCTGGACTACAGATTAGACTCAAGTGTTAGCTATAGAATAGACACCAGTCTGGCATATAGATTCTAGTATGAATTGTACTAGACTATAATCTGATTGACATATTAGATTCCAATCTAAACTATAGGCTAGACTCTAGTATGGATTATAGTCTAGTCTCTGGTATGGACTATAGAACTATATACTTCAAACTTCGCTGCACTATATACTAGATCCAATTCTGGACTATAGAATAGACTCTAGTTCGATCAATAGACTAGTCTGAACTATATACTAGACTCTACTCTGTACTACAGGCTAGAATCTTGTCGGAATTATAGACTGACAACAAACTGAACACTTTTCAAAACTATATATTCGACTCGTCTTAAATTGTAACAAATCTACATCTTTACCTGGTCGTCTTTAAGTTCTACTCTTAAATTATATGTAATTAATCTATCTGAAGACTTGACTGGTATAGACTTTAGCCTAGTCTCTGATATGGATTATAGAATACACTCTAGTCTGGATTATGGAATAGACTAAATTCTGGATTACAGAATCGTTTCTGGATTATAAACCAGACTATAGACTGAACTATAGACTTCACCGGACTGGAGTCTGGACTATATACTTCAAACTTCGCTGCGCTATATACTAGATCTAATTCTGGACTATAGAATAGATTCTAGTTCTGAACTATAGACTAGAGTCTAGTATGGACTATAGTCTAGTCTCTGGTATGGACTATAGAATAGACTCTAGTTTGGAATAGACTTTATTCCGGATTACAGAATCGTTTCTGGATTATAAACCAGATTATACACTGAACTATAGACTTCAATGTAATCTGGACTATAGACTTCACACTTCTCTGCGCTATATACTAGATCCAATTGTGGACTAAAGAATAGACTCTAGATCGATCTATAGACTATTCTGAACTATATACTAGACTCTACTCTGTACTACAGGATAGAATCCTGTCGGAATCATAGAATAGCAACAAAGTAAACTCTTTTCTAAACTATATATACGACTCCAGTCTTAAACTGTAACAAATCTAGATCTATACCTGGTAGTCTTTATGTTCTACTCTTAAATTATATGTAATTAATCTATCTGAACACTAGACTAATATGGACTATAGCCTAGTCTCTGGTATGAATTATAGAATAGACTCTATTCTGGATTATAGAATCGTTTCTGGATTATAAACCAGACTATATACTGAACTATAGATTTCACTAGACTACGATATATACTAGACCCAATTCTGGCCTATAGAATTGACTCTAGTTCGATCTAAAGTCTAGTCTGAACTATATACTATACTCTATTCTGAACTATAGTCTGAACTATAGACTGGACTCTAGTCTGCACTATAGACTGGACTCTAGTCTGAACTATAGACTAGACTCTACTCTGTACTATAGACTAGACTCTACTCTGTACTACAGTCTAGACTCTTGTCGAAATTATGGACTGTACTACAGGCTAGACTCTTGTCGCAATTATAGACTGGCTAAACTCTTTTCTAAACTATATATTCGACTCTAGTCTTGAACTATAACAAATCTAGATCTTTACCTGGCCGTCTTTATGTTCTACTCTTAAATTATATGTAATTAATCTATCTGAGGCCAAAAATCTCTACTAATTTTTTGTTTATTTCTAAAGATTTAAATATTTATTTATTTAGTTATTTGTTTGTCTAACCCAAATCTATTAAAATCAAAACGAAAATGCAATAAATCAATGTTAAAACTTCATTTAACTTTATTAGATAATAACTTTTCTAAAATTTACTCCACCACAACCAATCAACCAACCACATTTTTCCCAAAATGCATTTATTTAAACATTAAAACGTAATAAGTCCCCCCTTATACTCTTGATAAGTAATCAAACTAACCCACAAAATATTTTTTATAGAAGATCTCAAACGCTTTTCACAGACACACACACACACATATACACAAACTAAAATTTGACCTAGAAAAATCTATCGATATTATTTTTTTTTTTTATACAATTTTCTTTATCAGATAAACAAATTCAAGAGTTTTATTTTCAATTTGAACATTTTCACAGTATAAAAAAGCGCGAGCACTCACTCACTCACTTACTATTAAATATTTAGAGTTAGTTAGCTGGACAACAGTCAGTCAGTCATTTATTCATTTAGTTTAACTAATAACTTTGGAGTTTATTGAATGAGTATCTTTACAGTTTAAATCTACAAATCTTGTGGTTACTATACATCTAACTACTACCATTATACGCTTGAAGTTGTTTTTAATTCTATTTTACTAGATTTTCTTTTCTTTCTTTTCAATATACATATTTTGAAATTTGTTTGTTCGACCATAAGAAATTAATGATCTTTAGTTGATGCAGATCAATACGTAGCTGACAAACAAAACATAATTCAATTTCTGTATAGCGGATGCATATATTTTGTATTGATCATTTTTATTGGCTTTTTGAAGCCACATCTAAATTGATCTCATTTTAATGATTTTTGTTTAGTAGAAAAATAAATTAATTTTATATGTAAATAAAATAATATTGCAAATAGTAAAACAAATCGTTAAAATTGTATTTAAATTGATGAAGTTAATGATGGAAAAAACACTATAATCAAATTATAAATAAAAAAAAATAATTTTGTAATGTAAGATTCATTATGATTGAGATTACATTGTAATAAATTTTATATATTTTTTTGAATACAGTGTGGTAAAACTTGAACTAATGACAGATTTTTGATTTTTTTATATTTTTGTTTTAATTCGAAAAAAAATCTTGAAATTTAGCCTATAAGCTATACTAGAGCCTATATAAAAGTTTGGGCAAACGACTTCTCTACAATCAAGGCTAATCTCAAATATATACTCAAACTAGAAGATAATCTATAGTTCAGTCCACAACATTATTCTGGTCTATAGTCCAGGCTAGAGTCTAGTCTATAGCCCAGGTTAGAGTCTAGTCTATAGTTCAGGTTAAAGTCTAGTCTAGAGAAGAGCAAAGTCTATAATCCAGACTATAATCTAGTACAGACTAGAGTCCAGTCTAAAGTCCATGCTAGAGTATAGTATAAATTCCAGGCTAGAGTCTAGTCTATTATCTAGACTAGAGTAAAGTCTATAGTCCAGACCAGAGACTAGTCTATAGTCCAGGATGGAGTCAAGTCTATAGTCAAGACAAGGGATCAGTTTATAGTCAAAACTTGAATCATGTTTATAGTCTAGACTAGAGTCAAGCCTATAATCTAGACTAGAGGCTAGTCTATATTCCAGAGTAGAGTCTAGTCTATAATCTATACATTCTATTCTATAGGGTGTAGTCTACAGTCTAGACTAGAGTCTAGTATATAATCTATATATAGACTACATCTATATATAGACTAGAGTCTATTCTATAGACAAGGCTAGAGTCAAGTCTATAGACAAGGCTAGAGTCAAGTCTATAGACAAGACTAGAGTCTAGTCTATAGACAAGACTAAAGTCTAGTCTATAGACAAGACTAAAGTCTAGTCTATAGACTAGACTCTAGTCTCGTCTATAGACTAGTGTCTATTCTATAGACAAGACTAGACTTGACTATAAGTCTATAGACAAGACTAGAGTCCAGTCTATAGATGAGACTAGAGTCTAATCTATAGACAAGACGAGACTAGAGTCTAGTCTGTAGACAAGACAAGACTAGAGTCTAGTGTGTAGATAAGACTAGACTAGAGTCTAGTCTATAGACAAGACTAGAGCCTAGTCTATAGGCGAGACTATAATATATTCTATAGACGAGACTAGAGCCTATTCTGTAGACAAGACTAGAGTCTATTCTATAGACAAGACTATATTCTAGGCTTTAGACAAGTCCAGACAAGACTGGAGTCTAGTCTATAGATTAGACTAGACTCTAGAGTCTAGTCTATAGAGAAGACTAGGGTCTAGTCTATAGACAAGACTAGGGTCTAGTCTATAGACAAGACTAGGGTCTAGTCTATAGACAAGACTAGAGTATAGTCTATAGAGTCTAGGCCTTAGACAAGTCCATAGACAAGACTAGAGTCTAGTCTATAGATGAGACTAGAGTCTAATCTATAGATAAGACTAGAGTCTAGTCTATAGACAAGACTAGAGTCTAGTCTATAGACAATACTAGAGTCTAGTCTATAGACAATACTAGAGTCTAGTCTATAGACAAGACTAGAGTCTAGTCTATAGACAAGACTAGAGTCTAGTCTATAGACAATACTAGAGTCTAGTCTATAGACAAGACTAGAGTCTAGTCTATAGACAAGACTAGAGTCTAGTCTATAGACAAGACTAGAGTCTAGTCTATAGACAAGACTAGAGTCTAGTCTATAGACAAGACTAGAGTCTAGTCTATAGACAAGACTAGAGTCTAGTCTATAGACAAGACTAGAGTCTAGTCTATAGACAAGACTAGAGTCTAGTCTATAGACAAGACTAGAGTTTAGTCTATACACGAGACTAGAGTCCATAGACAAGACAAGACTAGAGTCTAGTCTATAGACAAGGCAAGACTAGAGTCTAGTCTATAGACAAGGCAAGACTATAGTCTAGTCTATAGACAAGACTAGAGTCTAGTCTATAGACAAGACCAGAGTCTAGTCTATAGACAAGACTAGAGTCTAGTCTTTAGACAAGACTAGAGTCTAGTCTATAGACAAGACTAGAGTCTAGTCTATAGACAAGACTAGAGTCTAGTCTATAGACAAGACCAGAGTCTAGTCTATAGACAAGACTAGAGTCTAGTCTATAGACAAAACTAGAGTCTAGTCTATAGACAAGACTAGAGTTTAGTCTATACACGAGACTAGAGTCCATAGACAAGACAAGACTAGAGTCTAGTCTATAGACAAGGCAAGACTAGAGTCTAGTCTATAGACAAGGCAAGACTATAGTCTAGTCTATAGACAAGACTAGAGTCTAGTCTATAGACAAGACTAGAGTCTAGTCTATAGACAAGACCAGAGTCTAGTCTATAGACAAGACTAGAGTCTAGTCTTTAGACAAGACTAGAGTCTAGTCTATAGACAAGACTATAGTCTAGTCTATAGACAAGACTATAGTCTAGTCTATAGACAAGACTATAGTCTAGTCTATAGACAAGACTATAGTCTAGTCTATAGACAAGACTAGAGTCTAGTCTAAAGACAAGAGTAGAGTCTGGTCTAATGACAAGACTAGAGTCTAGCCTAAAGAGAAGACTAGAGTCTAGCCTAAAGACAAGACTAGAGTCTAGCCTAAAGATAAGTCTAGAGTCTTGTATATAAACAAGACTAAAGTTTAGTCTATGGACAAGTCTAGAGTCTAATATATAAACAAGACTAGAGTTTAGTCTATAGACGAGACTAGTGTCGAGTCTATAGAAAGACAAATCTAATGTCTAGTCTATAGACAGGACTAGAGTCTAGTCTATTGACAAGACTAGAGTCTAGTCTATTGACATGTCTACTGTCTAGTATATATACAAGAGAAGAGTCAAGTCTATAGTGTAGAATAGAGTGTATGCTATACTCCAGACTAGATTCAGGCTTACTCCACCTAGAGTCTAGTCTATAGTCCAGACCAGATTCTAGTCCAAACTAAAGTGTGATCTTCAGTCTAGTCTATTGTCCAGACTAGAGGCTATTCTGTAGTCCAACCTAGAGTTTATTTTATAGTCAAGACTATAATCTAGTCTATAGTCCACACTAAAGTCTATGATAGAGCCTAGACATCTGAAAACATTTGGCTTTTGACTATGTAAAAGTTAACGCCTTTAAAATTCCCTTGAGTAGTAAAGAAAGTCATAAAAAGTTAAGTTTGCAAATAACATGAACAATTTTATAACAATTTTTATATTTAACACTAATAAAAAAATTTAAGGTATTTTGAAATACAAATTAAATTTAGATTTAAGTTTTTCTGCACAACAATTGCATAATTTTGTTTTAATGTGATTATTTTAACCACTTTTATTGTTGGTCTTTTGGTGAATTCATTTGTTTTTCAACTATTTTTAGCTTTTTTATCACCTTAAATGGTCATAACAATGTTTTTGCAAAAATTTACTTTTTTTTTAATTTTTTTTTTGCTATAGTTTTTAGTTTAAATATTATATGTAATACCACAAATTTTAAGTGCATGTAACAACTGTTTTACCACTCTAAATAACAATTGGATTCAAACAACTTTACGAGTCAAAAAAAAAAAATTAACAAAACTACAAAATAATATACATAAATAAAAATAACCACAAAAAACTCGAGACTAAATAACGCATAAACACTTTTTAACCAAAAATGGTTACAATTTGACTCTATAACTGTAGTAATGGTAGGAGGCGTTGTTTTATATGCCCATCGTTGACTGCCTTCTTTTCTTTTTGGTGGCCGACCGCGGTCAGCTTCTCTTGTATCTAGTCTAGAGGATTTTAAACTTTTTTTTTTACATTTTTGAAAAAATAAACCAAAATAATAAAACAATTTATGTTTGTTACTTTCGGTAATGTAAAGCAGCTGTGTGTATTTTTCTGTTTTTTTGACGTCTTTACTACTAAATACTTCGTTTGAAATCTTCCGTTTTTGGTGTTTTAGTGTTACAAATAAAGTTATACATTCACATAATGTATAAGTATTGTATGTACATTTGCCCGGCCGATATTCAATATTGTTTGAATAAATGAATAAATAAATAGATTTGTTTCTGGCTTTGAAATTCCAAATTCCCAAATTACAATCACTACCAACAACAACAACAACAACAAAGCTTCCTTTTTAACGCATTTGTTCATTTTTCTCAAATTTATTTATTGCATTTCTTTTTCTCTTTTTATACCCACCATCAAAAAAGATGGGGGGTATATTGATTTTGTCATTCCGTTTGTAACACATAGAAATATTGGTCATAGACCCATAAAAGTATATATATTCTGGGTCCTCATTAAATTCTAAGACGATCTAGCCATGTCTGTCCGTCTGTCCGTCCGTCCGTCTGTCTGTCTGTCTGTCTGTTGAAAGCACGATAGAGTCCGAATGGAAAGAGCTAGAGGGTTGAAATTTCACATAAATATTTCTTATAGGTAAGGTTTGTTTGGTATTGAAAATGGGCAATATCGGTCCACGTTTTCGGATAGCCCCCATACAAGTGGCCCCTCGAAAAGCAGCTTTAACAGCCATAACTTGTTTAAAAATACGAATATAGCGATGAAATTCGATATAAGTAAGTTTCTTATGATCCAAAATCAATATGCGAAATTTTATGAGGATCGGTCCATAATTGACACTACTCTCCATATAAGGTCCCCTTCAGAAAATGACTTTAACGTTCATTACTGGCTTAAAAATACTAGTATATAGATGAAATTCGACATAAGTAAGTTTCATACGAGTCAAAATCTATATAAAAAATTTTATGAGGATCGGTCCATGATTGACCCTACCCCCCATATAAGGTCCCCTTCAGAAAATGACTGCAACACTCATTAATAGTTTAAAAATACGAGTGTAGCGATGAAATTCGACACAAATAAATTTAATACGAACCAAATTCTATCTACCAAATTTTACGAGGATCGACCCATAATTGACCCTACCCCCCTAACATGGTCCCCTTCAGAAAATTACTTTAACGCTTATAACTGGCCTAAATATACGTGTATATAGATGAAATTCGACATAAGTAAGTTTCATTCGAGTCAAACGAGGTTTGATGGTGGGTATATAAGATTCGGCATAGCCGAATATAACACTCTTACTTGTTAATGTCTTAGTTTGTTTCACAACGTGATTCGTTCAGGTGACTGTAAGTGATAAATGTTTTAGTTTATCACTCGTGGAAGTAATTGTTGCAATTGTTTTGTGTTGAGTTGCTTCCTACAACTTGATTTTATTAATAGTTATTTTTTTACATTTAATTTATTGAAGATTTAATTTGTTTCACTAATATTTCTCAATTTCAAAATAAGTCCAATTCTATATGAATATATGGACTATAGTCTGTACTTAAGACAGATGTATAAATGGACTATAGTCTGGACTATCATCTGATATATAGTCTGAAATATAGTATAAACTATAGTTTGTACCATAGTCTGAACTATAGTCCGGAATATAGTCAGAACAATAGTTTGGACTATAGTCTGAACTATAGTTTGGACTATAGTCTGAACTATAGTTTGGACTATAGTCTGGACTATAGTCTGGACTATAGTCTGAACTATAGTCTGAACTATAGTCTGAACTATAGTCTGGACTATAGTCTGAACTATAGTATGGACTATAGTCTGAACTATAGTCTGAACTATAGTCTGAACTATAGTCTGAACTATAGTCTGAACTATAGTCTGAACTATAGTCTGAACTGTAGTCTGAACTATTGTCTGGACTATAGTCTCTATAGTCTGAACTATAGTCTGAACTATAGCCTGGACTATAGTCTGAACTATAGTCTGGACTATAGTCTGAACTATAGTCTGGACTATAGTCTGAACTATAGCCTGGACTATAGTCTGAACTATAGTCTGGACTATAGTCTGAACTATAGTCTGGACTATAGTCTGAACTATAATCTGAAATAAAGTTAGAACAATAGTTTGGTCTATAGTCTGAACTATACACAGAGGGAAAAAGAAATATACACGCTTGGTACCAAATTGGCACCAAAGAGTTTGTAATTTTTCAATAACAACCGTTGTCAAAGTATATACATACGTACGACAACACTATGTCGCAACGTTGTCAACATTGCAACAATTCGTTGTCGAAATCTAAATTTTTTACACATACGTTGTCTAAATGTTAACAAACGTGGTAAGCTCACTATTGGCAACGGATTGTTTGCAATAGTGAACTTACCACGTTTGTTAACATTTAGACAACGTATGTGTAAAAAATTTAGATTTCGACAACGAATTGTTGCAATGTTGACAACGTTGCGACATAGTGTTGTCGTACGTATGTATATACTTTGACAACGGTTGTTATTGAAAAATTACAAACTCTTTGGTGCCAATTTGGTACCAAGCGTGTATATTTCTTTTTCCCTCTGTGTAGTCTGAACTATAGTCTGGTCTATAGTCTGAACTATAGTCTGGACTATAGTCTGGACTATAGTCTGAACTATAGTCTGGACTATAGTCTAAACAATATTCTGGACTATAGTCTGGAATATATTTAGAACTATAGTCTGGACTATAGTCTACTCTTTAGTCTGGACTGTAGTCAATTCTAGACTAAAGCCTATTCTATAGTCTTGACTATAGTCTATTATATAGTCTTTTAGATAGTCTACTAGATAGTCTGGACTGTAGTCTATTATATAGTCTGGATTGTAGTCTATTTGATAGTATACACTAAAGTCAATTCAATAGTATATTACACTGTCTGAACTATAGTACATTCTATTGTCTGGACTATAGTCTATTTTATAGTCTGAACCATTGTTCATTCTATATCCTACACTGTAGTCTATTCTACAGTATTGACTATAGCATATTCCATAGTCTGGACTATAGTCCATAGAAAATTCTATAATCTGGACTCTAGTCTGAACCACTGTCTACTTTGTAGTCTCGACTATAGACTATTCTATAGCATAGACTAGTCCACTGTTTAGTCTAAACTTTGGTTAATTATGATATTCGTATTTAACAACAATAACAAATAAAAACAATCTCAATAACAATTTAACTAAACATGGCAATAATCTTAAGTTTTTAAAAAAATCATAAAAAATATATATAAAATTAACGTTTTCAACACACCTATTAACAAAACTAAATTGACACTTAAAAATACTAATAATAAAAATGTATCCTTTAATTTACCACCACAAAAATAATGCTTAATCATCAACAAACAAACAAAACTTTTCATTTCATTAAATACAATTTCACTAATCAAGCCTTCAAAAAAAAAAACTTTAAAAAACAGTTTATAACAATTGCTTTAAATTATTACCAATTATATGGAAAATAACCAAAAGAAAAAAATTATTTCCTAAATGCATAAAAATCTATTCAAATTAAAGCAACAAATCTTAAATTTCAAGTCATAAGTCGTTAATAAAAAAAAAAAAAAAAACAAAATACCAAAAAAATATAGAAAAATCCAACAAATGAAAATACAAGTAAAATAATCATAAAAAATGTATAATCATAATTTTTTTTTTTAATTTCGGACAATAGTTTAGAAAAAAATTTTTAACCAAACATCATTAAAGAAAGTGAAACTTTTTTTGGGGAATTTTTTTCTTTCTTACTTTCATTGTTATTGTTGTTATTAAGAAAAATTACATTTAATGTAAAATTTTTCAAATACAGATGTATGTACATATTTGAAACAAAGAAAACAAAACTAATGCTGTCTTGTAATAATCTTTACAAGAAAAGAAAACACATGTAATGAGAGCGAGCTATTTGGTAACATTGTAACATTGTTTCTAAACATTTTTTTTATAATTTAACGGATTAACTAAAAGTTATTTTACAGCATTAATAAAGAAAAGTTTTCACTCTAAGAAAAAACCACAGCTGAAAGTCATATTTTCTTTAAAGTCCACCCATATAGAGGGAATCATATGAAAACGTTAATAAAACGTATTCATATTTTTCATAATGTCAGCGCGACAGCATCCGCTGCTGTGATCTGTTCATTTTATGCTGCATGCATCAGATTCATAATGATCGACTTCGACAATGCCATGAAATGGTCAGTCATTTAGTGGTTTACGAGTGGCGTTTGAACGTGAGGGAGAGATGACGATGATGTGTTTGTTGTGTAATATTATTATTTTTTTAGTGAATATGAAATAAATATATATTTTGTTAGTTTTTTTTTTCTTCACGTACCCCTGTGCTAATGTTGGCAGTTAAATGGGCAATAAAGTTAAGAGTAGACACTGAGGCCTTGAAAACCGACAGTTTTCCTCTAAACTGACTATAAACTTCCTATTCTATAATCAAGCCTATAGTCTATTGCATAGTCTATTTTATAGCCTATACTGTATTCCAGACTATAGTTTATTCTACAGTCTAAACTGCAGTCCAAAAGCCTATATTATAATCCAGACTATAGTCTATTCTACAGTCCAGACTATATTCTATTTTATAGTCCAGACTGTAACCTATTTCATAGTCCAGACTATAGTCTATTTTATAGTCCAGACTATAGTCTATTCTATAGTCCAGACTATAGTCTATTCTATAGTCCAGACTATAATCTATTTTATAGTCCAGACTATAGTCTATTCTATAGTCTGTTCTATAGTCTAATCTATAGTCCAGACTATAGTCTAATCTATATCCCAAACTATAGTCTAATATATAGCCCAAACTATTGTCTAATCTATAGTCCAGACTATAGTCTATTCTATAGTTCAGACTATAGTCGATTCTACAGTCCAGACTATAGTCTATTTTATAGTCCACTCTATAGTCCAGACTGTAGTCTATTCTATAGTGCAGACTATAGTATATTCTATAGTCGAGACTAAAGTCTATATTATAGTATGGACTATAGACTATTCTATAGCCCAGACTATAGACTATTCTATAGCCCAGACTATAGACTATTCTATAGTCCAGACTATAGACTATTCTATAGTCCAGACTATAGACTATTCTATAGTCCAGACTATAGACTATTCTATAGTCCAGACTATAGACTATTCTATAGTCAAGACTATAGACTATTCTATAGTCAAGACTACAGTCTACTCTATAGTCCAGACTGCAGTCTACTCTATAGTCCAGACTATAGTCTACTCTATAGTCCAGACTATAGTCTACTCTATAGTCCAGACTATAGTCTATTCTACAGTCCAAACTATAATCTATTCTATAGTCCAGACTATGGTCTATTCTATAGTCCAGACTATAGTCCATTCTATAGTCCAGACTATAGTCTATTCTATAGTCCAGACTATAGTCTATTCTATAGTCCAGACTATAGTCTATTCTATAGTCCAGACTATAGTATAATCCATAGTCCAGAGTATAGTCCATTCTATAGTCTATTCTATAGTCCAGACTATAGTCTATTCAATAGTCCAGAGCATAGTCTATTCTATAGTCCAGACTATAGCCTATTCCATAGTCCAGACTATAGTCTCTTCTATAATCTAGACTATAGTATATTCCATAATCCAGACTATACTTTATTTTATAATCCCGACTATAGTTTAATTTATAGTCCAAACTATAGTATATTCTATAGTCCAGACTACAATCTATTCTATAGTATATTCTATAGTCCAGACTATAGACTATTCTATAGTCCAGACTATAGTCTGTTCTATAGTCCAGACTATAATCTATTCTATAGTCCAGACTATTCTATAGTCCAGACTATAGTCTATTCTATAGTCCAGACTATAGTCTATTCTATAGTCCAGACTATAGTCTATTCTATAGTCCAGACTATAGTCTATTCTATAGTCCAGACTATAGTATATTCTATAGTCCAGACTATGGTCTTTTCTATATTCCAGATTATAGTATATTCTATAGTACAGACTATAGTCTATTCTATAGTCCATACTATAGTCTATTCTATAGTCCAGACTATTGTCTATTCTATAGTCCAGACTATTGTCTATTCTATAGTCCAGACTATAGTCTATTCTATAGTCCAGACTATAGTCTATTCTATAGTCCAGACTATAGTCTATTCTATAGTCCAGACTATAGTCTATTCTATAGTCCAGACTATAGTCTATTCTATAGTCCAGACTATAGTCTATTCTATAGTCCAGACTATAGTCTATTCTATAGTCCAGACTATAGTCTATTCTATAGTCCAGACTATAGTCTATTCTATATTAGTCCAGACTATAGTCCAGACTATTCTTCAATAGTCCAGACTATAGTCTATTCTATAGTCCAGACTATAGTCTATTCTAGTCCAGACTAAAGTCTATTATTTTATAGTCCAGATTATAGTCTATTTTATAGTCCAGACTATAGTCTATTCTATAAACCAGACTAAAGCATGATCACTGTCTCTAAGCTCGATAATTGTGTCCTCAGTGTTTTGAATAATAACAATATTAATGTTTATAAACATGACTCGCATTTGCGTTCGACAGTTAGATCTTTTTTTCTTTGTTTTTGTTTGTGAAACCGCATTAACTTTAAAATTTTGTTATTATTTTCATATTTCTAAAGATTTTGTAATAAACATTGTCCAAACAAATGTCTGTCCCTGGTACTCAGTGGTAGTACTGTTTCTCCAGCAATTGTCCATTTGTAACATTACAAGATGCTACAAATGTTATCGAGATGCATGTTTTCATTTCTTTTGTATGAATTTGTTTTATTGCTAAGATATATAAATATATATAAAAATTTAAAAATTAAATTTATATGATTTGAAAGTGAAAACGCATCATATTCGATCTGACAAGACACAGCCACCAACAACAAATACAACAACAGCTCTACTATCAAACTTGCGCAGCAATGGTTTTTAGCATTTGAAGAAAAATACAGGAAACCTCAATAAGTTTTTTTTTTTTTTTTTTTTTTTGATGCTGGTGGTAATAAAACACAAATGTTAAACTTGTGTAAGAAAAAGAAAACAAAAGAGTGTAGACTACTCGTACCACATCTCGGTATAATAAACATTCATATCATAAAAATTATATTGAGTATTGATCAATTTGTTGTGTTTGTTACATTGTCCTCCTGCACCACCTTCAACAACAACATAACACAAACCAAAACTCAACATCTTTTACATTATATTTGTTGTTTTCTTTTGCTATATGTTTTGCAATAGATCGATCAACAGTAGATCAGCAGCAGCAGCAATATTAAAAGCTATAGCAATAATATTTTGTAATAATGGTTAATTGTTGCATACAGTGAAACACAATTGCTAAGCAAAAGATACATACATACTCCCTCCCCCACTTTACTCCTTCACTACCACCAACACCCATAATTCCGCTTAAAAAATGTTTAGCCATAAAATTCATAGTTTTGTCATAAGTTATGTTATGTAGATTTATCGGAATTATTTTCATTTCAGTACAGTGAAAGCTTTAACGAAAAAACGGGAAATGTATCTTCTGCTCTTAAAGAAAAAGTTGATCAGTATATGATTAGAATCCGATCATGTCTTCCTATAATTAAAGTTGATTAGAATCTCATTAAGTTCTCTTATAGAAATAGTTGATCAGAATGTGATCAACTTTGTTTTGAAAAAAAGTTTGATCAGAATCTGATCAAATTTTCTTATAGAAAAAGTTGAGTAGAATCTGATCAAGTTTTCTTATAGAAAACAGTTAATCCAAATCTGATCAAGTTTTTTTATAGAAAACAGTTGATCAGAATCTGATCAAGTTTTATAATAGAAACAGTTTTCCTATAGAAACAGTTTTCTTATAGAAAGCAGTTGATCTGAATCTAATCAAGTTTTCTTATAGAACCGTTGATCAGAATCTGATTAAGTTATCTTATAGAAATAGTTTTCCTATAGAAACAGTTTTCCTATAGAAACAGTTTTCTTATAGAAAACAGTTGATCTGAATCTAGTTTTCTTATAGAACCGTTGATCAGAATCTGATCAAGTTTTCTTATAGAAAACAGTTGATCAGAATCTGATCAAGTTTTCTTATAGAAAACAGTTGATCAGAATCTGATCAAGTTTTCTTATAGAAAACAGTTGATCAGAATCTGATCAAGTTTTCTCATAGAAAACAGTTGATCAGAATCTGATCAAGTTTTCTTATAGAAAACAGTTGATCAGAATCTGATCAAGTTTTCTCATAGAAAACAGTTGATCAGAATCTGATCAAGTTTTCTTATGATAAACAGTTGATTAAAAAGTTTTCCTTTAGATAACAGTTGATCCAAATCTGATCAAGTTTTCTTATAGAAAACAGTTGATCAGAATCTGATCTAGTTTTGTTATAGAATAAGTTGATCAGAATCTGATCAAGTTTTTTTATAGAAAATAGTTGATCAGAATCTGATCAAGTTTTCGTATAGAAAATAGTTAATCAGAAAATGATCAAGATTTCTCATGGAAAATAGTTGATCAGAATCTGATCAAGTTTTCTTATAGAAAACAGTTGATCAGAATTTGATCAAGATTTATAATAGAAAATAGTTGATCAGAATATGATCAAGTTTTCTTATAAAAAACAGTTGATCAGAATCTGATCAAGTTTTCTTATAGAAAACTTAATCTGATCCAAGTTTCTAATACAAAACAGTTGATCAGAATCTGATCAAGTTTTCTTAAAGATAACAGTTGATCTGAATCTGATCATGTTTTCTTATAGTAAGTTTTCAAGTTTTCTTAAAGATAACAGTTGATCTGAATCTGATCATGTTTTCTTATAGTAAATAGTTAATCAGATTATGATTAAGTTTTCTTATGGAAAACAGTTGATCAGAATCTGATCAAGTTTTCTTATAGAAAATGTTAATCAGAATCCGATCAAGTTTTTTTTTAGAGAAAATGGTTGATCAGAATCCGATCAAGATTTCTTACAGAAAATGTAGATAAGAAGGTGATCAAGCTTTCATAGAGAAAAATTTTTTCAGAATCTGATCAAGTATTCTTATAGAAAAAGTTAATGAGAATCTGATCAAGTATTCTTATAAAAAGTTTAGATCAAGTTTTCGTATAGAAAATGTTATTCTCTCGATTAATCTCAATAATATCAGTGATCCCTTTTCCAAGTTTTTACTGTTTAAAATTTCCCACAAATCAAAAAAAAAAAACACTATATTACAATTGTTCACTTGTTGTTTCCTTTTTTATTCATTGTAATATTTGGAAAAGGGGAAAAATTCCAACATTCACAACATTTTTTCAAGAGGCGTTCCTCTATTGATACATCAATTTATTGTTTTATAAAATATTTAAGCATTTTTTTGCGCTTTATTTCTCGTCATAATGTGTTGAAATGAAATATTTATATTTAAGATTAATTTCAGAAAACATAAAAAATAGGTAATAAAAACTTTTAGAGAAAATTATAGTTTATAAACTGCAAAAGTGTTGAAATATTTTGTAAAGATTGTGATTTTTTAAGACAGCGCATGTAAATTTGCTTAATAAGTTGTTACACAAATGTTTTTATTAACAAAATCATAATAATTTATTGTTAATATTTAATAGCAGAGAGTTAATAGTAAAGAAAATATTAAGCGATAAATCATGAAAGTTTTTTTTTTTTTTTTAAAGAAAGTAAAGTTTTTTTTCGGTTTTGTTATTAATGGCATTTCCATAAAGGAGAGTGTGGATAATCAAAATCCTTAATAATAAATGTTACGTTTCGATATGCAATTATTTGCTAAAAAGATTAAGTGCATTTTTTTAAAAAATTTTATGACCAAAGCTGTTTATTAGCAAAAATACCTTAAAAATTGTTAACAATTTAATTAATAATTAAAAAAAATCATTTTAGGTATTTGGTATATTTGTCAATTTCCTTTTATAAATATAATTTTTAATCACCTAACGGTTTATTCTTTTCTATTTTATCTTTATAATTTCATCTTCTGAAACTTTAAAGCTTTTCTTGATTTATGCCATATTTAATCTATTCCTCGTTAATATGAGTTTTTTAATATATTTATATATTTTATTTCATATCACTTTAGAATAATCGTTTTCTTATATGTACGCCTTTTTAATGGTGGTTTATAATAAAAGCGATTTGCCAAGTTCAGTATAAAAAGTAACAAATCATTGCCAAAATCATTTGGTTTTCTATTTAGTAGAAAATCTCCTAAAAGAACTCACTACACACTCTGTACATGAGAAATAGAAGACAATTATTATTGTTATAACAAAAAAAAACTGTAGGTGAAAATGAGCTGAATGATATATTTCCACTTTCATAAAATTGGACACACTTGAAGAAATTATCGGAGAGAAAAGTCGAATTAAATGAATGAATCTGATCAAGTGTTCTTCTTATAGAAAAGGTTGATCAGATCTGATCAAGTTCTCTTATACAAAAAGTTGATCAGATCTGATCAAGTTTTCTTATAAAAAAGTTGATCAGATTTGATCAAGTTTTCTTATACAAAAAGTTGATCCAAATCTGATTAAGTTTTCTTATAGAAAACAATTGATCAGAATCTGATCAAGTTTTCTTATAGAAAACAATTGATCAGAATCTGATCAAGTTTCCTTATAGAAAACAACTGATCAGAATCTGATCAAGATTTCTTATAGAAAACAATTGATCAGAATCTGATCAAGTTTTCTTATAGAAAGAATTTGATCAGAATCTAATCAAGTTTTCTTAGAGAAAACAGTAGATCAGAATCTGATCAAGTTTTCTTATAGAAAATAGTTGATCAGATCTGATCAAGTTTATACAAAAAGTTGATCCAAATCTGATCATGTTTTCTTATAGAAAAGAGTTGATCAGAATCTAATCATGTTTTCTTATAGAAAAAGTTGATGAGAATCTAATTATGTTTTCTTATAGAAGAAGAAAAGCTGTTCAGAACATAATCAAGGTTTCTTGTAGATAAGCTGATCAGAATCTGATCAAGTTTTCTGATAGAAAATGTTAATCAGGATCTGATCGTGTTTTCTTACAGAAAAGAGTTTATCAGGATCTAATCATGTTTCCTTATAGAAAAGAGATTATCGAAATCTGATATAGTTTTCTTATAGAAAAAAGTTGATAAAAAGCTGATCAAGTTTTCTAATAGAAAAGTTAATCCAAATCTGATCAAGTTTTCTTATAGAAAAATTTTATAATAATCTGATCATGTTTTCTTATAGAAAAGTTTGATCAGAATCTGATTAAGTTTTCTTACAGAAAAAGTTGATCATAATCTGATCAAGTATTGTTATAGAAAAAAAGTTGATCAGAACTGATCAAGTTTCTTATATAAAAAGTTGATCAGAATCTTGGTCAAGTTTTCTTATAGAAAAAATTGATCAGAATCTGATCAAGTTTTCTTTTAGAAAAAGTTGATTAGAATACGAATTTTTACTAAAAATATGAATTTTTACTAAAAATACGAATTTTTAAAAAAATATGAATTTTTACTAAAAATACGAATTTTTACTAAAAATACGAATTTTTATTAAAAATCCGATTTTTCACTAAAAATACGAATTTTTACTAAAAATACGAATTTTTATTAAAAATCCGATTTTTCACTAAAAATCTAATTTTTCACTTAAAATTACGATTTTTCACTAATAAAACCGATTTTTCATAAAAAATTCGATTTTGCTATAAAAATATATTTTTCGCAAAAAAAAAAAAAATGTTTTTCTTTTAGTGCTTTTAAAGAAAAAAGCCTTTAAAATACTTTATTGTATAAATTTAAAACTTAATTCATAAGGTTTTCTGTTTTCTTTAAGTCTTTACTTTTCTTTACGGATACTTTTTTTCTCTATCTTTTCTAAATTGTGCTAAATTCATGAATAAAAATCTGTAAATTTATTATATGAAAATCAGAAGGCATTAACACTGTACAAAAGAATGAATGAACAACAGAAGAAGAAGAAAAAAAAGAAGAACCACCCACACAATTTGGTTAATAAATCGCTGTGTGGTTGAGTAGTTACTCTCTACATAATATGGTTATTGTTTGTGGCAAATGTGGCGGGCTTTTGTTGCAACTTATATGAATGAATATGTAGAAAAAAAGATAGCATAAAAACAGTTTCTTAGACTGCACTTCAATTTCTATTTTTTTTTTTTTTTTGTTCAGTACTTTTTTCCATACGTGCTTTTTATCAAAAGAACAATTATAAAAGTTTAGTAAGCATTTAAACTATCATACATTATGAAAAGTGTCCTCCTCCACACAGAGGCTCATTCTCACATTCACATATTCCTTATTAGAGATAGATGGTGATAAACATTTATTCTTTGGCAAGCACAACATAACAAACCTCCTCATCATCATCATCATAATCCCGCAAAGGCATCAAGTAAAAGTTTTCTTTAAGGAATAATTTAAACATATAAACACATGTTAATATAAAAAATATAAAAATCCCAAAAAAAAAAATATCAACCTTAATTTTGTTGTCATGTGGTTTATGTTTAGGCTAAATGTGAATTTTCTTTCAACTTATTACAAAAAGGTGTTTATGACTTTTTAACGTTTTTATAGAGATTTCTTTACTTTAGTATAGAATTTCTCCTTTATTTTTATTATAAATTTTGTTTGTGAGGAAAGCGCTATAAAAAAGTAGGTTTTATTTGGAATAAATTATTCCTTAAGGCTTTTTTTATGCGATGATGGGTTCTTAATCATTGGCTGCTATTAAAGCGATAATTTATATAGTAAACGTGAAGATTTTTATTATTTACATTTAGTTAATAAAGTTCACTTTGTGCACCCACTATGGAATTGATATTACAAAAGGAATTAAAAGCTTTTTTTATAAGAAAGCTTTTTCAGAGGATGTAAGATTTTCTAAGAGACAAGTTTTCTAAAAGAAAACTTGATCAGAATGTGATCAACATTTTCTATAAGAAAACTTGATCTGAAAAAGAACAGAACTAGAACAGAGCAGAACAGAACAGAACTAGAACAGAACTAGAACAGAACTAGAACAGAACTAGAACAGAACTAGAACAGAACTAGAACAGAACTAGAACAGAACTAGAACAGAACTAGAACAGAACTAGAACAGAACTAGAACAGAACTAGAACAGAACTAGAACAGAACTAGAACAGAACTAGAACAGAACTAGAACAGAACAGAACAGAACAGAACAGAACAGAACAGAACAGAACAGAACAGAACTAGAACAGAACAGAACAGAACTAGAACAGAACTAGAACAGAACTAGAACAGAACTAGAACAGAACTAGAACAGAACTAGAACAGAACTGGAACAGAACTAGAACAGAACTAGAAAAGAACTAGAACAGAACTAGAACAGAACTAGAACAGAACTAGAACAGAACTAGAACAGAACTAGAACAGAACTAGAACAGAACTAGAACAGGACTAGAACAGAACTAGAACAGAACTAGAACAGAACTAGAACTGAACTAGAACAGAACTATAACAGATCAACATTTTCTATAGGAAAACTTGAACAGATTGTGATCTACATTTTCTATAAGAAAACTTGATCAGATTCTGATAAAACTTTTTTCTAAAAGAAAACTTGATAAGATTCTGATAAAACTTTTTTCTAAAAGAAAACTTGATCAGATTCTGATCAACATTTTCTAAAAGAAAACTTGATCAGATTCTGATCAACATTTTCTAAAAGAACACTTGATCAGATTCTGATCAACATTTTCTAAAAGAAAACTTGATCAGATTCTGATCAACATTTTCTAAAAGCAAACTTGATCAGATTCTGATCAACATTTTCTAAAAGAAAACTTGATCAGATTCTGATCAACATTTTCTAAAAGAAAACTTGATCAGATTCTGATCAACATTTTCTACAAGAAAACTTGATCAGATTCTGATCAACATTTTCTACAAGAAAACTTGATCAGATTCTGATCAACATTTTCTATAAGAAAACTTGATCAGATTCTGATCAACATTTTCTATAAGAAAACTTGATCAGATTCTGATAAAACTTTTTTCTAAGTTCAAGTTCAAGTTTTCTTGATCAGAGTCTGATCAACTTTTTCTCTAAGAAAACTTGATCAGATTGTGATCTACATTTTCCATAAGAAAACTTTATTAGATTCTGATAAACTTTTTCTATAAGAAAACTTGATCAGATTCTTCTCAAAAAGAATTCTTAAACAAAAATTAAAAAAAAAAAAAAAAACATTTAATAAAAAGCTTTCAGAAAAAGCTTTAGAAAGGATTTCATATAAAGATCATAAAAAGCTTTTTATAAAAGTGTTCATAAAAAGCTTTTTTAAAAAAGTTTTCATAACATTTTTTATAAATAAAGCTGCCAAGTTTCTTTTATATTATCTACGAATTAAAATTTGTATTGGAATTTTAAAAGTTGAAAATGAACTTTTTCAAGACCTCACGTACCAAAAGTCCCCAGTATTTGTTTCTACATGGTTCATAAAACTTAGCATACACTTTTTTTTTGCTGAAAACTAACTTTCTTACTTGCTGATTTTTTAGGTCAAAAACTGTATTAATAATAACTATATGTACATAAAGTAGTCATATTCTACATCTTCATGTCACTACTACTAGTCACACGTTTTAATAATTTAACAAAAGAAAATTTAACTTTTGAAAACTAAATAACAAAAGAAATTCAACATTGTAATTCATGTCAAACGAATTAGTGGGAAGTAGAAATAATTCTGCTGTTTTAAAGAAAATAATTCAAAAAAAGAAAAAGTTTCTCAAAATTAAAAATCAAAAAGTAAAACAAATTTTCTTTCCCTTTTCTTTAACTCTATTTCACACTTGATGAATTTAAAATTAAGTGAGTTTTTTTTAATATAAATAATAAATAAATTTCAAATTATTTTTGTATTTCTCTAAACGTTTTAATTTTTACAACCTTTTAAACGATTTGCGACAGTTGTTAAAATATTTCGTTAGTTTTAGGGAAATTATGTGGTTTTTTTGAGGTTTAGTAAAAACAAGCTAATTATTTATGCTTGAATGCATTTAACAATTGTTTTCCATAAGAAAAAAATATTTATTATATATTTTTTAAAAATAATCGTAAGAAAAGAAAGATTTTTGAAGAAAACCAAAAAATCATAAAGAAATTTATTTTTTTTTTTGTTTAAATAAAGATCTTTAAAAAGGCAGAGTTAAATATGTCTATGAATGCTATATTAAAGCATATGCAGTTACGAGGGTAAAAGTAAAAGTTTCTCAAACTTGCTCCGAGTTTTCATATAAGAAAACTTGATCAGATTCTGTTCCTCTTTTTCTATAAGAAAACTTGATCGGATTCTGATCGAATTTTTCGAAAAACTTGATCAGAAAATTTGATCAGAGTGTGATCAACTTTTCCTATAAGAAAACTTGATCAGATTCTGATCAACTGTTTTCTATAAGAAAATTTGATCAAATTCTTATCAACTGTTTTCTATAAGAAAACTTGATCAGATTCTGATCAAAGTTTTCTATAAGAAAACGTGATCTGATTCTGATCAAAGTGTTCTATAATAAAACTTGAACAGATTCTGATCACAGTGTTCTATAATATAACTTGATCAGATTCTGATCAAAGTGTTCTATAAGAAAAATTGATCAGATTCTGATCAAAGTGTTCTATAAGAAAATTTGATCTGATTCTGATTAGATTGTGATCAAAGTGCTCTATAAGAAAACTTGATCAGATACTGATCAAAGAATTCTATATGAAAAATTGATCAGATTCTAATCAAAGTGTTCTATAAGAAAACTTGATCAAAAGAAAACGTGATCAGGTTCTGATCAAATTGTTCTATAAGAAAACGTGATGAGATTCTGATCAAAGAGCTCTATAAGAAAACTTGATCAGATATTGATCAAAGTGCTCTATAAGAGAAATTGATCAGATTCTGATCAACTTTCTCGATAAGAAAACTTGATCAGGTTCTGATCAAAGTGACCATAAGAAAACTTGATCAGGTTCTGATCAAAGTGACCATAAGAAAACTTGATCAGGTTCTGATCAAAGTGACCATAAGAAAACTTGATCAGGTTCTGATCAAAGTGTTCTATAAGAAAACGTGATCTGATACTGATCAAAGAGCTCTATAAGAAACCTTGGTCAGATACTGATCAAAGTGCTCTATAAGAAAACTTGATCAGCTGTTGATCAACTTTTTCTATAAGAAAACTTAATCAGCTGCTAGTCAACTTTTTCCATAAGAAAACTTGATCAGCTGCTGGTCAACTTTTGCAATAAGAAAACTTGATCAGATTCTGATCAACTTTTTCTATAAGAAAACTTGATCAGATTCTCATCAACTGTTTTCTATATAAGAAAGATCAACTGTTATCTTTACGAAAACTTGAATAGATTCTGATTTCTATAAGAAACCGTGATCTGATTCTCATCAACTGTTTTCTATAAGAAAACTTGAGCAGATTCTGATCAACTTTCTCTATAAGAAAACTTGATCAGTTTCTAATCAAAGTGTTCTATCAGAAAACTTGATCAGATTCTGATCAATGTGTTCTATAAGAAAACTTGATCAGATTGTGATCAACTTTTTTCTATAAGAAAACTTAATCAGATTGTGATCAACTGTTTAGTATTTGATGAAGTATGAAAACGTGATCAGATTTTGATCAAAGAAAACGTGTTCAGATTTTGATCAAAGTGTTCTATAAGAAAACTTGATCAGATTCTGATCAAAGTGTTCTATAAGAAAACTTGATTAGATTCTGATCAACTGTTTTCTATAAGAAACCGTGATCAGATTCTCATCAACTTTTTTCTATAAGAAAACTTGATCAGATTCTGATCAACTTTCTCTATATAAAAAACTTGATCACATTGTAATCAATTTTTCTATAAGAAAACATGAGAAAACTTCATCAGATTGTGATCAAAATTTTCTGTAAGAAAGCTTGATCGAATTGGAGAGCTTTTCTATAAGAAAATATGATCACACAGCGAAAGCTTTATATGAGAAAGCTTGTCTAGAGTGTGGCGAATTTATTCAGGTTTGAAAACTTTTCTTTAAGAAAACTTAATTGGAAGCTGCTAAGGTAAGAGCTTTAAATCACTTACCAAACCACCCACTTAAAAATACAATTTTCTATTAACGAGACTAAAAAGCTGCATATTTTTTTTTACTGGGCAAAAGAAAAACTATAAACAGTTTAAGTTTAAAAACTTCCCTAATGTATTTATGCAGAGCAGTTAAATTATGGCTTATAGAGGAACAACATAACAAAAGAAGTCTACGATCTAACAAGAAAACCAACAGCAATAATAACAACAACAATGTAAAAGACATAACATCATGTAATAATGGCTTAATGGTCGAGGTGGTTAGTTGGTTGATGGTGGTGGTGGTGGTGGTGGTTACTCAAAAACCAACTTAAAATGAAAAGAAAAAACCTTAACAAAGTCAAGTGGCAGTTCAGTTTAAATTTTTTATTATAATTTGGCTCGTGCTTTAGTTCAAAATTTTACAACAATGGTTACAAAAAACACACTCAAAAAAAACGTTCATAGAAACAACAAATGCAACAATAAATGAATGAAAACAGTAAAAACGTTGTAATCCAACAAAACAAATAAAAAAAAGCTTTTAAAATTGCTCTACAATAGTTTCAATAAGCTTGTAATATTGTTATAGATTTTTTTCCCCCAAAACTTTTTTGTCATTTACTTTGCTAAAGTAACGGTTTTTTGTTTCTTTAAATTTTAGTAGATTTTCTTGGTAACAAATAAACAGAGCAGAGTGAAGAAAAATGAAATGATCACTAAATTGTAACTGCCAAAAAGTGTATTGAAAAACAAAATCCACCTTCACTTTTTAAATTCTGTTTTTTATGGATTTCTAATATTGAATATTTTATGTTGTTTTGATTTTCATAAAAAGACAATACCCCCAACTACTTAAACTAAAACAGAAACACTTGCTAAAATGTATTTGTGTTTTAGTTTTTTTTTTTTGTCATCGTACGCTAACTTGGTCTTCTTTGTTGTTTTTTGATAGTATTTTTCTTCTACTATTGGCTTTTTTTTTCCAGCCTTTTTATTATACATCCTTGTTTAACCAAAAATGGTCACCAGCTCAAAAATAGATAAATATATTTTGTAATGTTTAAATATGACACTGTAAACAATTTGAAAAAAGTCAACAAATGGGGGGAAAAAAGTATTATATTAAACTATAACGGTACTGATAAAATGTGTTTTTCTTTAGCAGCCATCCAGGCTGCCTGTTTTATTGTGTTAAAGACCTTTCACTTACTGATGATGGTGGTTGGTTGGTGGTGGACAAAAAAGAAATCAAGTGGAAATTGACAATATCTGGATTAGAAGATCGGGAGACAAACAGCAAAAAAAAAACTACATGTTGATCTTATCGAAACACCAAAATTTTGTTTAAGGAAATTTGCAAAAAAAAAAAACGTAAAATTTTCGTAAATTGAATCAACAGGTTCGGCATGATCACAGTCGGACAATTATGTTATAGGAAAACTTAAGCAGATTCCAATTAGTTTTCCATAAGAGAACTTCAACAGATTGTAATGAATAAGATACTGATCAAATTCTATAACAAAACTTGATGAAATATTTCTATAAGATAACATGATCAGATACTGATCACTTTCAAAAGAAAACCTTATCAGATTCTTATTAAATTTTCTATAGAAAAGTATTGATCAGAATATTGATCACTTTCTAGAAGAAAATCTACAAGAAAAACTTGATCAGAATTTGATCAAAAACTTCATCAGTTTCGGATCAAAATCTGATTAAAAACTTCATCACTTCCCTATAAGAAAAACTTGATCAGTTGCGGATCAACATTTCCATAAGAAATTTTTCTAAAATAAAAACATGATCAGTTTCTGATCAACTTTTCTCTAAGAAAAACTTGATCAACTTTTCTATAAAAAAAGCTTGATCAGTTTCTAATCAACTTTTCTATAAGAAATTTTTATCCGTTTCTGATCAGTTTTCTATAAAAAACTTGATCAGTTTTTAATAAGAAAACTTAATCAGTTTTCTATAGGAAAACTTGATCAGTTTTCTATAGGAAAACTTGATCAGTTCTCTATATGAAAACTTGATCAGTTTTCTATAGGAAAACTTGATCAGTTTTCTATAGGAAAACTTGATCAGTTTTCCATAGGAAAACTAGATCAGTTTTCTATGGGAAAACTTAATCAGTTTTCTATAGGAATACTTGATCACTTTTCTTTAGAAAAACTTCATCTGTTTCTAATCAGTTTTCTTTAAGAAAACTTGATTTGTTTCTGATCAGTTTTCTATAGGAAAACTTGATCAGTTTCTGATGTGTTTCCTATCGGATATCTTGATCAGTTTCTGATTACTGTTCTTTAGGAAAACTTGATCAGTTTTAGATCACTTTTCTTTAGGAAAACTTCATCAGTTTCTGATCACTTTTCTTTAGGAAACTTTATCAGTTTCTGATCAGTTTTCTATAGGAAAGCTTGATCAGTTTATGCGCAGTTTTCTATAGGATAACTTGGTCATTTTCTGAGCATTTTTCTATAGGATAACTTGATCAGTTTCTGATCACTTTTCTTTATGAAAATTTGATCAGTTTCTGATAAATGTTCTATAAGATAACTTGATCAGTTTCTGATCAATTTTCTTTAGGAAAATTCGATCAGTTTCTGATCAGTTTTCTTTAGGAAAACTTGATCAGTTTCTGATCTTGTTCAGAATCCCACAAAATTTCTATGAAAAAGAATAATATCCATATATATAGCTTTTCTCTTATAACATTTTTAATACGACCCAATTAAAAGTCATGCAAACAATTTCTAAAGCTTTTGTTTAAGTTAATTTTTGTTTTTGCAAAATTTTACTTTAAACTTTTACCTCCCATAAAGAGCAACAGTTGTTATTTTCATTCTTTCTTTCACAATATGAAAAGAATTGCAAAAATTGTACTAGATATTTTGTATTAAAGCTTTTAGATTTGGTATTTTTTTTTCTCTTCTCAAACAAATGCCTTTTATTTAATTTCATTTTCACCTTAACTGTGCTACTAAACTTCTATGAAAACTCTTTAGCAGCACATATGCGGCAGAAATGTTAATGCAACTTTTATGTTCTTTTGTGTTTGTTTTTTTTTTTCCTTTTGCCGCACGAGATTAGAAATTTGTAATAAAAACTAAATGAAAAAGAAAGAAAACAGCAGCAACGGATTTTTTTAATCTAAATACCACAAATAAAGAAACTCTTTATAAAAAAAATTTATAATCTTAATAATTTGATTAATGCTGAGTATTATTTTTCATTTATTAATATATGAAAAAATGAGAAAAAATTTTATTTTCTATACAAGAATTTTTGCTTTTAGTTTCTTTTCGTAAAAAAAAAATATATTTTTCTCACATTACTAGAAGCTAAATTCAATTAATAAAATTTATATTGAAAAGAAGCTTTTAGATGTTTTGCTGTTTGAATTATTGTGGTTTAACCTTCAAAATTCCACATTAAATTTAATTTGCAATGAATCACAGAGATAAAAATGAAATGATGTCTATGTAGATTTCCTATAAAGAAGTTGTCATAATCTGATCAAGTTTTTTTTACAGAAACGTTGTCAGAATCTGATAATTTTTTTCTGTAGAAAAGTTGTTAGAATGTGAACAAGTTTTCCTATAGAAAAGTTGTCAGAATCGGATCCAAGTTTTCCTAAGGAAAAGTTGACGTAATCTGATCAAGTTTTCCTATAGAAAAGTTGTTAGAATATGATCAAGTTTTCCTATAGAAAAGTTGTCAGAATTGGATCATGTCTTCCCATAGAAAAGTTGTCAGAATCTGATCAAGTTTTGTATAGAAAAGTTTTCAGAATCTGATTCATAGAACAAACATCAGAATCGGATTAAGTTTTTCTATAGAAAAGTTCTCTGAATCTAATCAAGTTGTCCTATATAAAAATTTGCCAGAATCTGATCAAGTTTTCCTATAGAAAAGTTGTCAAAATCTGACCGATTTATCCAATAGAAATATCTGAATCTGATAAAGTTTTCCTATAGAAAAGTTGTCAGAATCTGATCAAGTTTTTCTATAGAAAAGTTGTCAGAATCTGATAAAGTTTTCCTATAGAAAAGTGTTCAGAATCAGATCAAGTTTTCCTATGGAAAAGTCTTCGTACAGAAAGGTTGTCAGAATCTCATCAAGTTTTCCTATAGAAAAGTTGTTAGAATATGATAAAGTTTTCCTATAGAAAAGTTGTCAGAATTGGATCATGTCTTCCCATAGAATAGTTGTCTGAATCTGATCAAGTTTTGCTACAGAAAAGTTGTCAGAATCTGATCAAGTTTTCCTATAGAAAAGTTGTTAGAATCTGATCAAGTTTTCCTATAGAAAAGTCGTCAGAATCTGATCTTGTCAAAATTTGATCATGAGTTATTAAATCCCTTTCATTTTTTATAATTTCCTTACTTTTTAATTTTAAAAAGGAAAACATTGTACTTACCGTATGTTCATTAAGATGTGATTCTAATTCAGCACATGTCAACATGGTGGCTTCCGATAAGGAGGGTGCATTTTCTAATTTGTTTTCCATATCACGTAACCATTTACGTAATTCTTTGGGATCTTCACAAGAGCCCACGTTACGATTATTATCGTCCAGCAACTAAAAGTAGGCAATGGAAAAAATTGAAAAAAAAATTAACTTAGAATCCAAAATAAATCCCATTATATAAATACACCCCTTAAAAAACCCAACACAATAATTACACTAGGCACTTTGTAAAGACCATATTAGCAAAGACACAAACCAAACAAAAATTCCCCTCACATTTAATACAGACACTAACTACCACAAAACATAAGCAATCTCCCCACAGGCCAAAATTCAACATCATTAAGTAAGCCACATACCCTAACATTATATGAGTCCAGCCATCAACCTTTTAACAAAATACTTTATAACCCCACCACTCAAAATTATATTCCCCACATTTATCCGTTTCTTAACTCACCTTAAAACTTTTATCCATCGTATCTTCCAATACACTAACAGCGCCCTCTATCTCACATCTAGCCTCTTTGCACGTGTCCAAGAGGTTGGTGTCCATAATATAATTGTAATTCGTTTGTATGGCAGCCCATAAATCATCTTTACCCGAACCAATGCCCAAAGTGGCAGCACTACTGTGCAGGGATGACGAACTATGACCACTACCCCAAGAGTAGCGGTTATATTTGTTATTACTAGAGGCATGATTCTTAGATGATGAGTGCATTTGCGCCAATTGATTGGTTAAATTGCGATCCGTGTTTTTCTAAAAAATTAAAAAAGATAAAAAATAAAATTATTAGAAATTTGGTTAAAAATTATTTTTAAATTCTATAATTTGATCAAAGTTTTTTTTTACAAATCAGACTTTTGTATCAAATGTCTCGATCAAATTCTTGACAACCTTTCTATAACTGATTAACTTTGCATAACAAATTTGTATTATACTTTGACAACTTTTCTACAATATAGCTTGATCTGATCTTGACTTTACTATAGGAAAACTTGGTTCGAAATTTTGTTTTACCCCTAATATACACTTTCTGAAGTTATGTTAGTTATTTAACTTAGTTTGTGTAATGATAACTTTAATAAGTACAAAAAATAAGAGTGTTTTATAAGTGCATTTTTATTTATCTTTTCATTAAATAAATAATTGCAAAATTAATATAAAGATAACGGAAGAGCAATAGGAACGATGACTAGGGGACTTCAAAGACCTTTAGGAGATCATGATTGTCTATTGAAACTTCGCCAGAATTTTATCAAGATTTTCTATAGTAAAGTTGCCAGAATGTAATCAATCTGATTGAATTTTCCTATAGAAAACTGTTTAGTTCTTGATCAAGATTGCCTATAGAAAACTGATCAGTAATTGATCATGATTGCCTATAGAAAACTTATCAGTATCTGATCAAGTTTTCCTATTGAAAACTGATCAAGTTTTCCTATAGAAAGCTGATCAAGTTTTCCTATAGAAAACTGATCAAGTTTTCCTATACTAATAAAGTTTTCCTATAGAAAATTGATTAGTTACTGATCAAGTTTTCCTATAGAAAACTGATCAATTACTGATCAAGTTTCCCTATAGAAAATTGATCAGTTACTGATCAAGTTTTCCTATAGAAAATTGATCAATTACTGATCAAGTTTTCCTATAGAAAATTGATCAATTACTGATCAAGTTTTCCTAAAGAAAATTGATCAATTACTGATCAAGTTTTCCTATGGAAAATTGATCAGTTACTAATCAAGTTTTTCTATAGAAAATTGATCAGTTACTGATCAAGTTTTTCTATAGAAAATTGATCAGTTACTGATCAAGTTTTCCTATAGAAAATTGATCAGTTACTGATCAAGTTTTCCTATAGAAAATTGATCAGTTACTGATCAAGTTTTCCTATAGAAAATTGATCAGTTACTGATCAAGTTTTCCTATAGAAAATTGATCAGTTACTGATCAAGTTTTCCTATAGAAAATTGATCAGTTACTGATCAAGTTTTCCTATAGAAAATTAATCAGTTACTGATCAAGTTTTCCTATAGAAAATTGATCAATTACTGATCAAGTTTTCCTATAGAAAATTGATCAATTACTGATCAAGTTTTCCTAAAGAAAATTGATCAGTTACTGATCAAGTTTTCCTATAGAAAATTGATCAGTTACTGATCAAGTTTTCCTATAGAAAATTGATCAGTTACTGATCAAGTTTTCCTATAGAAAATTGATCAGTTACTGATCAAGTTTTCCTATAGAAAATTGATCAGTTACTGATCAAGTTTTCCTATAGAAAATTGATCAGTTACTGATCAAGTTTTCCTATAGAAAATTGATCAGTTACTGATCAAGTTTTCCTATAGAAAATTGATCAGTTACTGATCAAGTTTTCCTATAGAAAATTGATCAGTTACTGATCAAGTTTTCCTATAGAAAATTGATCAGTTACTGATCAAGTTTTCCTATAGAAAACTGATCAATTACTGATCAAGTTTCCCTATAGAAAACTGATCAATTACTGATCAAGTTTCCCTATAGAAAATTGATCAGTTACTGATCAAGTTTTCCTATAGAAAATTGATCAATTACTGATCAAGTTTTCCTATAGAAAATTGATCAATTACTGATCAAGTTTTCCTAAAGAAAATTGATCAATTACTGATCAAGTTTTCCTATGGAAAATTGATCAGTTACTAATCAAGTTTTTCTATAGAAAATTGATCAGTTACTGATCAAGTTTTTCTATAGAAAAGTGATCAGTTACTGATCAAGTTTTCCTATAGAAAATTGATCAGTTACTGATCAAGTTTTCCTATAGAAAATTGATCAGTTACTGATCAAGTTTTCCTATAGAAAATTGATCAGTTACTGATCAAGTTTTCCTATAGAAAATTAATCAGTTACTGATCAAGTTTTCCTATAGAAAATTGATCAGTTACTGATCAAGTTTTCTTATAGAAAATTGATCAGTTACTGATCAAGTTTTCCTATAGAAAATTGATCAGTTACTGATCAAGTTTTCCTATAGAAAATTGATCAGTTACTGATCAAGTTTTCCTATAGAAAATTGATCAGTTACTGATCAAGTTTTCCTATAGAAAATTGATCAGTTACTGATCAAGTTTTCCTATAGAAAATTGATCAGTTACTGATCAAGTTTTCCTATAGAAAATTGATCAGTTACTGATCAAGTTTTCCTATAGAAAATTGATCAGTTACTGATCAAGTTTTCCTATAGAAAATTGATCAGTTACTGATCAAGTTTTCCTATAGAAAATTGATCAGTTACTGATCAAGTTTTCCTATAGAAAATTGATCAGTTACTGATCAAGTTTTCCTATAGAAAATTGATCAGTTACTGATCAAGTTTTCCTATAGAAAATTTGATCAGTTACTGATCAAGTTTTCCTATAGAAAATTGATCAGTTACTGATCAAGTTTTCCTATAGAAAATTGATCAGTTACTGATCAAGTTTTCCTATAGAAAATTGATCAGTTACTGATCAAGTTTTCCTATAGAAAACTGATCAATTACTGATCAAGTTTCCCTATAGAAAACTGATCAATTACTGATCAAGTTTCCCTATAGAAAATTGATCAGTTACTGATCAAGTTTTCCTATAGAAAATTGATCAATTACTGATCAAGTTTTCCTATAGAAAATTGATCAATTACTGATCAAGTTTTCCTAAAGAAAATTGATCAATTACTGATCAAGTTTTCCTATGGAAAATTGATCAGTTACTAATCAAGTTTTTCTATAGAAAATTGATCAGTTACTGATCAAGTTTTTCTATAGAAAAGTGATCAGTTACTGATCAAGTTTTCCTATAGAAAATTGATCAGTTACTGATCAAGTTTTCCTATAGAAAATTGATCAGTTACTGATCAAGTTTTCCTATAGAAAATTGATCAGTTACTGATCAAGTTTTCCTATAGAAAATTGATCAGTTACTGATCAAGTTTTCCTATAGAAAATTAATCAGTTACTGATCAAGTTTTCCTATAGAAAATTGATCAGTTACTGATCAAGTTTTCCTATAGAAAATTGATCAGTTACTGATCAAGTTTTCCTATAGAAAATTGATCAGTTACTGATCAAGTTTTCCTATAGAAAATTGATCAGTTACTGATCAAGTTTTCCTATAGAAAATTGATCAGTTACTGATCAAGTTTTCCTATAGAAAATTGATCAGTTACTGATCAAGTTTTCCTATAGAAAATTGATCAGTTACTGATCAAGTTTTCCTATAGAAAATTGATCAGTTACTGATCAAGTTTTCCTATAGAAAATTGATCAGTTACTGATCAAGTTTTCCTATAGAAAATTGATCAGTTACTGATCAAGTTTTACTATAGAAAATTGATCAGTTACTGATCAAGTTTTCCTATAGAAAACTGATTGGTAGCTGATCGAGTTTTTATATAGAAAACTGATCAGTATCTGATCAAGTTTTCTTACAGCAAACTGATCTGATCGAGTTTTCTAGGGAAAAGTGATCAGTATCTGATCGAGTTTTCCAAAGAAAACTGATCAGTATCTGATCGAATTTTTCTTTAACAAAGTAGTGATCTGATCAAGTTTTTCTGCAGAAAAGTTGTCAATATGTGATCAGGTTTTCCTTTCGGAATATGATCAAGTTTCCCATAGAAAAGTTATCAGAATCGGCAAAGATAACTTATGGAAAAATTCTCCTGATCATATAGTCAGATATGGTCGAGTTTTGCTATAGAATAGATATCAGATTCTGATAAAATTTCGAGAAGAAAATTTGTCTAAGCAAGATTTTCTATAAAATGTCAGAGTCAAAGTTTTCTTACAAAAAATCAAACAAACCTCATATAAACATTTTATTAACTTCGATAGAAAAAATTAGCCAAAAGTATAGAAAATTAGAAATTTGATAATAACAAAAAAAAATTAATTTTTCTATAACAAGAATAAATAAAGATAACAACAACAAAACAACTTAAAATTGTTGTAACCAATAGAATTCAAAATCAAATACACGTACAATATTTTAACGGTCAATTTTTATGAGAGAACAATTAAAAAAACGCTTGTTAAGCGAACACAATTATTTGTTTATTAAGCGTCCAAATGAACTGCAACAAAAACACGTTTTTCTTTCCATTTAACGCCTCATATTACAAGCTCACACAATCATAGAGATACAAACACCAGTTTATGGTATATAGTAATCATCATGTTTATCAACTGACTCTTCTTCTTCCTCTTCTTCAACGTCTTTGGAGGCATGTGTGGTACAGTGAGCCCAAGCGCATCATCATCTGAATGCACCTCAATTGCGCATGCGCATCATAAATTGTAATAATTGCACTTGTTTTTGTAATAAAAATATTTTTGCTAAAAAACACTTAACATAACGACGTTGACTTCGGCGCTGTTGGTTGTGTAAAGTTAAATTAGAAACTAAATTGAGAATCAAATTCCAAACTAGTTGTTTGAAAAATTACAGAATTTACCACTACATTTGCGTTTAACTAAAGTGAATACTATGATGCATAGAGAAAAACTACTGTTTTGAAATTTGTTGTCGTTGTCGATCAGAGCTACAATGACAACATTAAATCGTAATTTTGAAGGACCATTTGCTATATAACAACAAACAACTGTTCGTGGAATTGGAAATAAAGCAACAACAACAACAAAAAACTAGTAGATAGAATCGGTCATTTAAATAACGTTGTGTAGTTAGGCGAGATGGTGTTGGTGGTAGGCGCTCTTTTAAAAAGATGGCAGTTAAGACAGGGAGTTTGGAAAATATGTGGTATTTTAAATTCTCGAAAAATACTTCAATAATACTTGATGAGATCATAAAAGCTATCTTAGCTTCAGGTACCAGATTCGAGTAGTTTCAATTAGATCAACGAAGTTTCGAAATCATTCGATTGATCTACTTCTATAGATCATAACAAAGATATTGAAGTCCTCATTGAAATCATATACAAGGTCTTCAGAACTATTCTGGAGATCCTAAAAGCGTACCAAATCCAACAAAAGTACCGAAAGTAGCTACAGATCCAAACTCTCCCAAATATCCCCAACAATATTTCAAAAAAGACCAAGGAGAAACTGATAAGAATGTAAGTTTATAATCGTTACTATTGATCGAAATACTTATCACTTCAAAACTATTCAAACACCCTCAAAGTAAAGAAACACACTCAGAATTGCCAATGAATCCATAATCGCTCAGAATTGATGCTGCATTTGCTCTTGAAAATTTGATCTCTCACAACTTTCTGTTACACCCTTTTCCGCATGCAACACTAACAGCGTAAACAACAGCAGAAAAAATAAAACAACTTGTCAATAACTAAAATCTTATCTATTCGATTTTTTACACATGCTTGATTTTGTAGTTTTTTTTTTTGTGTTTTTCATTGCGCCAAATAAACTTGGACAGCCGCATCGTCATGCTGGGCTAAAGAATTTTTATATTAAACAAGAACCAAAGAGAATGTTCGTTCATGTTATTTTAACATGTATGACAAACAAAATTATCGAGAACGGGAGTAGACAAGAGGGTGGTAAGAAGATCAACAGAAAAAGTGAAGATCAAGTGTAGATCAGGTACAGAGTGCCAACAATGTTTTTTAATTTAATTTTGTTTTTTTGTATACAATTTGTAATCGATACTGTTTTTGTTAAGATTTTGTTGCTGTTTTCGCTAATGTGTTTGGTTTTACCGCTATTTGTTGGAATTTTAATGGCCATGTTTTTATGATCCCTGTTGGAGGATCGATCTAATGTTGTTTAATTAAAGAATTTTAAATTAAAATTTAGATGAGCTTTGTGTAAGTAAAAGCTATTTAAATAAAAATCTATAGACTGACTATACTATAGACTAGCCTACACACTAGACTATAGACTAGATTTTAGACAAGACTATAAACTATACTATAGGCAAGAATAAAGACCAGACTAAAGACTAGACTACTGACTAGACTATAGACTAGACTACTGACTAGACTATTGACTAGACTATAGACTAGACTATAGACTAGATTATAGACTAGTCTGTAGACTAGACTATAGACTAGACTATAGACTAGACTATAGACTAGACTATAGACTAGACTATAGACTAGACTATAGACTAGACTATAGACTAGACTATAGACTAGAATATAGACTAGACTATAGACTAGACTATAGACTAGACTATAGACTAAACTATAGACTAGACTATAGACTAGACTATAGACTAGACTATAGACTAGACTATAGACTAGACTATAGACTAGACTATAGACTAGACTAGACTATAGACTAGACTATAGACTAGACTATAGACTAGACTATAGACTAGACTATAGACTAGACTATAGACTATAGACTAGACTATAGACTAGACTAGACTATAGACTAGACTATAGACTAGACTATAGACTAGACTATAGACTAGACTATAGACTAGACTATAGACTAGACTATAGACTAGACTATAGACTAGACTATAGACTAGACTATAGACTAGACTATAGACTAGACTATAGACTAGACTATAGACTAGACTATAGACTAGACTATAGACTAGACTATAGACTAGACTATAGACTAGACTATAGACTAGACTATAGACTAGACTATAGACTAGACTATAGACTAGACTATAGACTAGACTATAGACTAGACTATAGACTAGACTATAGACTAGACTAGACTACTAGACTAGATTATAGACTAGAATAGACTATAGACTAGAATAGACTATAGACTAGACTATTGACGAGACTATTGACTAGACTATAGACTAGACTATAGACTAGACTATAGACTAGACTATAGACTAGACTATAGACTAGACTATAGACTAGACTATAGACTAGACTATAGACTAGACTATAGACTAGACTATAGACTAGACTATAGACTAGACTATAGACTAGACTATAGACTAGACTATAGACTAGACTATAGACTAGACTATAGACTAGACTATAGACTAGACTATAGACTAGACTATAGACTAGACTATAGACTAGACTATAGACTAGACTATAGACTAGACTATAGACTAGACTATAGACTAGACTATAGACTAGACTATAGACTAGACTATAGACTAGACTATAGACTAGACTATAGACTATAGACTAGACTATAGACTAGACTATAGACTAGACTATAGACTAGACTATAGACTAGACTATAGACTAGACTATAGACTAGACTATAGACTAGACTATAGACTAGA